>NC_068409.1:824488-986988 GCF_023724105.1 Carassius gibelio | reverse complement strand
ACACACTGTGAGCACACACCCGCAGCAGTGGGCAGCCATTTATGCTGCGGTGCCCGGGGAGCAGTTGGGGTTCGATGCCTTGCTCAAGGGCACCTAAGTCGTGGTATTGAAGGTGGAGAGAGAGCTGTTCATGCACTACCCCCACCCACAATTCCATCCGGCCCGAGACTCGGACTCACAACCCTTCGATTGGGAGTCCAACCCTCTAACCATTAGGCCACGACTTCCCCCTTTTGGTCGTGCATGCGGATCTGTGGATCACTTATGTATATATAAGTGGTCCACACCACTGTATATATATTCACAGCATATTCAAAACATCATATTATATATTAAGTTTTGGAATAATATGCTAATATATCAAATCTTTGACTTGTAGTGTATTCCAAATCATGTGTGTTTATTGTAAAGTCTGTTTTATAATGCCATATGCATGTTTATTTGTTGGCTTCCAAAAACCCAGTGCTATTTGCATTATTTTAATTCCCATCTTCTTGCTGGATCACATCCATCCACTACCTTTAGTCAAGGACACGCTTCCATAGCATTACAGTGCTCCTGCATTTATTTCCATCAGCATTTGATCTGTAGTGGTGGTCCTGACGGCTTGGGATCGGGAACATGAGGTGCAAATGGGGCCTCATTAAGGAGACAGAGAGAAAGCATGGCCTACAGCTGTGTTCCCGCAGTGGGAATCTGGGACTGGAGGAGCTGGAAGCGTTTGTGGGTGTGGGGTTGAGAGCGAGGGGCAGAGGTTTGTCCCAGCTGCAGTTAGTGAGGTGAGCGGAGCCGGGGATTGTGGGATGTGGTGAAGCATGGTTACAGTAATAGTGCTTAAGAGCACTGGGTTGATTTGTTCAGGAAGTTTTAAATGTGAGTGTTGTGTGCTTTTATGCTTTTGTTATATCCTTCTATTGTTATTATATCTACTGAGACTCAAACCCACAACCCTTGGGTTAGGAGTCAACTCTCTAACCACTAGGCCACGACTTCCCCATTAGTACCTTTTTTTTTTTTTTACTTTGAGATCATTCTGAGATTTATCTATATGCACTTATATATAGTACCAGTGATTCTAGTTGATATTTAGGTATGATATTTAGATGTTACAAAAGATTTCTTTAACTTTTTTTCAGATTCATCAAAGAATTCTGAAGATTTTCAAAAATGTAAATCCACACAACTGTTTGCAACATTTATTGTAATAAGAAATGTATCTTGAGCAGCAAATCAGCATATTAGAATGATTTATGAAAATGAACAAAAAACTAAAAATAACAATAATAATAATACATAATAATAGTAATAATGAAAATGTAGCTTTCTCATTACAGGAATAAATTATTCTTTTTTTTTAAATATACATTCAGATTTTAAACAGTCAATTTATTGTTAATATTAATGTCATTATTTTAATAACTTTTCACAATATTCATGTTTTACAGCATTTGAAATCAAATAAAGACAGCTTTGGCACGCATAAATATGTATTTAACACCATTTACCATCCCTAAACTTTAGAATGGTAATGTTTTTATATTATTAACTTAAATCATTGCTTGACTAGCACTCGTGTTAGAACAGCCTTTAATTATCATGGAACCGAGACATTTGAGCGACGTCTGCCAGGACCTGTGATGTTCCTGTAGATTTGCCCCAGTTTCAGCAGCCACACTCCTAACAATGAAATATGCCTATTAAAACATCCCCTACAGTCCAGCCCTGGGCTCCATAGCGCGGCAAACTGCCTGCCTGGCTTTCACGTGGCCCTGAGACTGCTGCTCCCTTGAGCTGGGAAGACCTGGAAGCAAGAGCTAATCTAGAAGCAGACTCTCTATGCATCAAATCAGAGCTGAAAAGAAAGGCAGACTGTGAAAATTACTGGCCATTCTGTGTGAGTAATTATTTTCTCAGGCCACATCTCACTCTTGGCGTCTTTCCCACTGGAGATGCTCGCTGACAGTAACACCTTGCAATTGTTATGTCATCAAAAGTGGTGCGCGACATGCCACAAGTGTTATAAAAACAAAGTCTGCTTTAACATGACACTTACAGCATGATACATACTTCAAAATCTATTACAAGGCAACATACAGTAAATGCCTATATGGCTGTGTAATGTTTTTCACATGCTTTCCTCAAATTCTTTCCAAATAAAACCTTACTGTAAAGTGACTTTTTATTAAGTGATCTATCGGTAGCACTTTATTTTACAGTCCTGTTCCTCATGTACATACTATGTACTTATTATAGTAATTACAATAACTATGTAATAACTAGGTACTAACCCTAAACCTAACCCTAAACCTAACCCTACCCCATGCAGTTACCTTGTATTACCAGAACTATCTATCATTTATTTTATCAATGTGTTGCCGTTAACAGTGCTGTTTTAAGAAGTTAATAAAAGCATGTCCCACTCTCACTTTATGAAATAGATGGATTGTGAATGCTGTAATTCTTTTTCTCCAAAGATAATATCAAAGCTGGTTTGCAAAAAAGAAAAAAAACAATTGTGAGCGATTGAGCTAGACAGAGCAGACAGTGTCTAATGATCATCGGGGAGCTGTGCAGAATGGTTGTGGTGTTTGGCTCTGTGTTGTGAGAATATTCCATGTGCACCTTAATAGCACCTTGCCTTTGATAAACTTACTGGCCTGGAATGCCTCTGAAAATGCCTTTTAAAAATAGTAACCCGGCTCAATAACTGTCAGTTTGATTTAGGAGGCTAACTCTAGGAGTTTTCTTTGTAACTTGTATTTCATTGCACTTGAGGTTGGACTCGCTGTTTATCCGATGTTTAGTCTACTGCTGTCGACAGACTTTGATCAGAATCCCATATTCCAGAAATGATTTCCCTCACCTTTCATTTGGAGAATTCTCCAGTCTCATTCACTTAGTCTCACGCTTTTCTTCCCACCTTTGCACCATTCCCTCCATCTTCGCACAGCGTATAACATGTTTTGAGCCTCTGAAAGGCTACAGTTATCCAAAGGTCTCGTTATTCCCTGGAGCCCGAGCCTGTTGTTAGCCTCTGTGCTGGAGATCAGACCTCTCCAACACAGTCACGCTGTTCACCCGACTCCTTCTGTTTGGACAGCTCTCACTCCGCTTGCAGGTCAAAGCATTGGAGAACAGGGCTCACAGCAGCAGTGTGAGACAGTATGGGAGGATTTGATACTGCTCCTGCCTTTGACATATGAGACTGGCTGGTCAACAGTCTCGTAAATCAACTCAGATTTCTAATGTATGATTCTAAACAGCGGCGACACTGGTGATGTGCATGTCTTTCCCAGTACCACCTATTCCATTGCAGCTTTTATTAATACCTGCTAAACTTTACATAATATGCTACTGCTAAGGGCAACCCTAGCTAACCTGTTTCCCAGTAACCCTATTAGTAATTGGACTATTACCAGTAATTCATCTCGCAAATAATTAAACAAAAATAAGCTGAAATTAAGAGCAATAACATTTGTTTGTTATATAATTATCGTTAAGTCATTTTCATCTCCATCATTTACCGCTGTCATGTTTTCTCTTTTCCTCCTCTTCTTGCTTTTTTCCATTTCTGACTACTAGACAGATAAATCCTCTTCATGTTTAAATTAGCATATTATGCACAAGTAAGTGACGTGCCGGCTTGAAAACGGCAGCCGACGCATCACAAGGAAAAAGCAAACACATCCAACATAACACGAGAGGGGTCCCCCTAGGGGGGATACAGATGTATTGCTCCATGTTATATTAATAATGACATTTCCAATTCAAAATGCGGGGGCCCAGGCAATAGCTTGCCTTCTCTGACCGATTGCTACACCTCTGCTCGCGAGCGCCCTCTAATGCTCGATGCGCTCTGAGGAGAGCTCCACAGCAGACTTCTACCTGACTGTCAAAGTGACATTACATCATGAAAGTGTGGACTCAGAGGAAGACCGCGAGGGTTTAGGGTTTTTTTTGGAACAGGGCCAAAGTTGCTAAGTTGGCAACTCTGTAACTGCCGAACCTGCTGATGTAATTACAACCGCTAGCCAATCACCAACGAGTGTTCACTTTGAGTGCTGAGAAAAGAAACCTCACGAGGGAGGCTAGAATCCCTTCTGGTATATCAACCAATCATCATAGAGACGTCTCCCGCTGCGCTGATAATGTACCAAGTACTTATGATGAGTAGTGATATTAAATATTTAATCGCCAACAGATTTACCAAGCTGTCATTCAAACAGTATATGTACAAATTAAAAATAAAGGGAGAACACACCTTAGCCGGATATAGGCTGCAGCAGTCAGCTTAATTAAATAGCACAACAGCCAGCTCTCTTTTAACACAGACTTTTAAGAAGGGATGGCTGTTTGCTTCAAGTGATAAGACTTAAAAATCTTGCTGTATGTGTCGTTTAAATCTTTCTGATTAAAAGCCACCAAAAAGCCATTTTAAAGTGGTTAAGCAAATAATGATAATAATAATAATAATAGTTGGATCCCCAAACCAATACAATTAGTCTGCCTCCTCTATTTTAAAACCTACGAGCCGCCAATGACCACCTAACAATTAAATACA
This sequence comes from Carassius gibelio, assembly GCF_023724105.1. Lineage (NCBI taxonomy): Eukaryota > Metazoa > Chordata > Actinopteri > Cypriniformes > Cyprinidae > Carassius > Carassius gibelio. The sequence goes on along the minus strand of NC_068409.1, from coordinate 982,427 downwards.
TTTTTATATATTAAACTGTAAAAAACTAATCATTCTCATTGTAAATTCTGATTGGATGAGCCAAATGCACAGCTATGACCACACATCACTTGCATTCTACACTAAATAATTACATTTAATCGCAATGTGCCTGGTAAACACCCTTTATTAATTAAGCTCATGCAGATCTTGACTAGTGTCTGTATTTGCACAGGTAAATAGCATACAGCTGTAAATATCATACAGCAGTCCTGCCCATTCATAACCTCACATGCATACAGTATCTGCTGTAATATAAGTAGTCAAGCTAAATCATTACCAGCTGACACATTTTGTGCATACCATCGGCCACAGCTCTAACATAATGCACAATTTTAACCAACCATATTTAGCATGAAGTTATTCAGAGACAACGAAGTATCCCAAGGAAAGTGTTACACTTACGCTGCTTCCAGTAAAACACCATCTGCCATTCCTCATAATGTTGTGTTGACAGGGTACATGAAGTGAGAATTTAAATGTTATACATAGCTGACAACTAGTTTTTAAATCAGTAGCTCGCACAGTGATATCATGTCAGTCAAACTGATTATTAAGTCGTGTTGCAGTGGAGCGACTTTCAATGTTTCTCGAAACACCATCTGGACGCTTCGAATGTGCCAGAAACATCAACATTCATTTTCCGCGTACGATTGCAGGCAAATGGTGATTGGCTTTGCGCTTCGCTCTTATTATTGAAAACACGTCTACAAACTGAGGTCCTGGCTTCAACATTACACCTCTATTGATTGGTTCATTTTGCATTACATTTGTATTGCATCTCTGGAAGGCCAAAGCGGACGCTCGCACTTTTAAATCGCACACTATTAGAGCTCCAAAAATTCACACACGCATACAGACGCCAAATCAGAGGGCTTGAAAGTAAATGTTATGAAGGTTGGAGGGGGAAAATATGCGTATTGCGTTTACCTCCACAGTCGAGTCTTGGCTGATAGCAATCTCTGAGAGCAGCCAAGCAGCAAATACATCAGGCGCTTCTCCGGCCGGCAGAAAAAGAGAGGCAGATGGAGACGGAGAGAAAAAAAAAGGCACCCTCCCCTCTCACCCAATCCTGGAAGAAGTCTCTTATGCTCATCAAGGCTGCTTTTATTGGGGTAAAAACAGTAATATTGTAAAATATTAGTGCAATTTGAAATTACTTTTTTTTTGCTATTTCAATATATGATTTCTGTGATCAAAGCATGGTATAATATATAATACCCCAGACTTTTGAACGGTAGAACAGTATACATTATTTAAAAGAAGGCTTTCCCAGAATGCAATTCACCTATTTCAGACAATAAATAATAATAATAATAATAATAATTCCAAGATGGCAAAAAATATATATATTTATATTTTAATACTAAACATTTTTTATTACAACAATTCTAAGCCAACCAAATATGGCTTATTTTACTAAATCATCACTAAATGTTAAACTCTACTGGAATCAGTATCCAGTGTGCTTTGTGTAAGGAGTGCTATGTTTATGGTGTACTTCCAATCAATCACTTTCCAATAGATCTGTTTTTTACCTCTAGATGAATAATGTGGCCACATGAGTTGTCGAAGAACTGCCCAGTAATTCCCACGTAACCTTTCAGTCCAGAACGTACAACCATGAGGCATTGCATTGACATGCAGCTGTGTGTGGATTGTTCAATTTGAAACATGTTCACAGCAAAATATTCTTCATTCAATGCCATATCAGTCAGAACTTGCGAGATTTATGGTAATGTTACGGATGGACAATGTTCTATCATGGGTGGAATAATAAAAAAAAAACTCAGAGGTGTTCCAGTTTTACAGCTTATGCACAGATGATCTTTCAGGGTTGAGAAAGATAGTCATCTTTTATCAAACAGGCATGAGAGCGAGGAATAGTAATTACTCTACCTGACCAGGGCAATTGAGGTCTTATACATCCGATGGTGGCAGGCAGCCACATTTAATTACTTTACTCAATGGAGGGCCCTCTCAGCTATTTCATGCATTAGGTTGTAATAGGCTCTGCAGGGGTTCCGCGGTGACAAGGAACCAATAACTGCAGTTTAATCTCTCGACTGCGTATCCCAGCTGCAGGTAGCAGGGTCTCAGTCAGTTGGGTCATTGGTCAACCCGCCGCTAATGCAGACTTGACTAGGCAGTCTTAATGTGAATTTATTGTGTCCTTTGACTGTCACAGTCAAAGATAAAAGCTTGTTTCAAGATCGATTGTTAAGATAGATGTCTGGTGTCCGTATGAGCTGTTGAGGGATTCTGTGGTTGACAGAATTTAAGGGAAACGTCTGTTTTCAAAATCACTCTCCAATTCAATGAATGTCCAGAACGTCCCATCATCTCAAAATAACAGTTAACTGTTGTCTAAAATGATATACTGAAGAGGAGTTGGCATTTTTTTCACAGTTTTCCGATTTTAAGAGTTGCCAGTTTCTACTTTCCCTCATAATTTGTTTGACAAGACTTGTCAAGCATAATATATCGACTAGGGATGCACCGAATGTTCGGCAACCGAAATTATTCGGCCGAAAATAGCCAAAAAAGCACTTTCGGTGTTCGGCCGAATAAGTAAAAAGGCCGAATAAATTTTGCCGAACAATGACGTTTTTAATGACGCAATCAAATAACCCGCGTAGAGTGATAGGCGCGCGCTTTATGCAGCAAACATGTCAGCAGTGTGGAAACACTTTAAAAAGTGTCAGATAAAGATGCAAAAACGGCCGTTTGCAGACATTGTTCTGGATTTGGGAAAGCCGCTAGGTGATGGAGACTGTCAGGTGATGCACACTGCACAGCGCAGGAGATGAAAACAGCTCAGAGAGTAAACTGGCTCGTACTACAGATGAGCCGCGCACAGTCTCGCTGTCTGACATGTTCGATGAGATCCTCCAAGAGAATAACCCATTTGCAAGACAGAGGACAAGCTCGACTGCTCAACAGTTAGATGGGCAGTGTTGTGCCTGAACGCGTTCATTGAACGATAGTTCATGAACTCGTTCATATTTTGGGCGAACGTGAACTGAACGTGCTGTATTAATGCCTGATGAACATTACTGTCAACTCGTTCATTCTGGTGTCTGTTAACGGCACGCTCTCTCAGGTTAACTTCGTTCAATAGGGTGCCAGATTTCTATAGAGCCTTCCAGGTGAAAACCCGGCTAAAACACACCGTAAACGGGTCTTATTATGTAGCGGAAAAAAACACCCAATCTGGCAACACCAGCCACCAGTGGCGCACAGTCGTCCGCCGCATGCGCGACGCGTCATCAAAAAAAAAAAAAAGGCGACAGCAGCATGTAGCAAGAAGGTGTATGATCATTTAAAATAATTTTTTATGATGTTTATGACAAGGTCGGTGAGAATGGGAGACAAAGCATTAAAGCAACAATGGGGGAATGCTGTCCCCTCAATCCTAATGTAAACCCTGGTTGGATAAGGATTCAAAATTGGATATTATATGAAGATGAAATCTGAGCATAGCTTCATTGTTAAAACTGATAAAATAATTGCTGTCTGTGATTCTATATGGGCTGTGGCAATAATTGTGAAAAATAATAGCTTGCAGCAACATATGGAAAAAAAGAACTATGAACTAGTTCATTTTTGGAACTTAGTGAACTTAGTTCAAAATTTTGTAGTTTGAACTATGAACTGAACTAGTTCATTTTAAAATTTGTGAATTGAACTTTGATCTAGTTCATGTAGAAAGTGAACTTTCCCAACACTGTAGATGGGTATCTCTCAGAAGTCCCCATCCCCAGGAGCAATAACCCTCTCGAATTTTGGAAGACAAATCAAGGCCGCTTTCCTGACCTGGCGCAGATGGCACGCAGGTAGGCTCCTTGTATGGGAAATTAATTTAAGATTTTATTTATATTTTGGATTATGGTAACACTTTATAAGTAGTTTCTATTTTTAACATTAACTAACAATGAAAAACCCTTATTAAAAGCATTTGTTAATCTTAATGTTAACATTTACTAATACAGTATTAAAATTAAGTATCACATTTGTAATTTCTGAATTAAAAAGTATCAAAAGTGGTAGGCCTATTTGTTAAAATTGTTAATGCACTTATACTAACATGAACTAAATATTTTTTATTATCTTACATTAATGGAGATTAATAAATACCATAACAAATGTATTGCTCATTGTTAGTTAATGCAATAATGTTAACAAACATTATAAAGTGTTACTACCTATATTTTATATGTATTTTGTGAAAATTCTGAACTATTTTCAGTGTAGTAAAATAGTAGGCCTACACTGGGTTTCAACCATTTCATTATCTTGAAGACATTGTTCGTTTTGAAATGAGCAACTGTCAGAAAACTGCAATAAAATTTTCAACTATTCTGCAGGTACTTGTCTGCTCCATGCACAAGCACCAACAGTGAGAGACTGTTTAGTGCTGCATCTCATGTCCATACCTGCAAACTCAGAAGGACTGAAAAAGGTGACAGATTGGCAAAATAAATGGAAAAAATGCGAAACACCGCGTTCGGTATTCGGCCTTCGGCCAAGCATTTCATTATTATTCGGCTTCGGCTTCGGCCAAGAATTTCATTTCGGTGCATCCCTAATATCGACCCTTTACATAGACTAGACTAAAAACTTTTCTGCTATGTATAGAAAAGTATGGAAGCCCTGAGATGCAAAACTACAATATTTGAAGTGCATTTTTGAGGTTACTTTTTGCTGGGGTGCCGTCAAGTTATAAAGTTTGAGAACCATGAATGTGGAAGAGCAAAATGTGCAAAAATAGCATGCAATGTAGTGTCAACTTCAACCCCTAGGGACACATACTGTATATTTATTTTATATATCTATTTCCATATATATATATATATATATATATATATATATATATATATATATATATATATATATATGTGTGTGTGTGTTTTCTTTTCTTTTTTTTCTTTTTTGTATGCATTGTGTAACAAAAATTGAGCACTAAAATTATTTTTCTTTGCAAGGAAGCCAAATCAATGACAGGAAGTCTGAAAATATGACACAGAGACATGAGAAATCGAGATAAAGAAACAGATAGTCTACAAGCAGGGAAACAGACACTGTCTGGAGGGCGCTGTGTTTCAACATCGGCTTGTGTCATTTGATATCCATCAGTGCCTATCTTTAAAGTCGAATCGGATTCTTTAGAATGAGAGGAGGAGAATTCTGCTTAACTAGACTGACGTCTGACGCTGTATAGATAAACATGGGAAAGTTTGCGCTTCGCTGGAATTAGTGACACAACCTAAACTGGGCTCCATCTGGGATCAAAGTTATTCTGCTTATCAAGAAAGACCTGTTCCAACTGAAGCCTAAATGTCTGTTCACACCAAGAACATTAAATATAATGATAACTAAATTAGTTTTAGTATTCCGCCTTAGTGCTTGATAGTATTGTTTATTTTAAGTGTATGCTGCAATGTCAAGCGCTCATGCTCTTTTGTATGACCTGTTGATGCCCTAGTGATTTTTAGGCGCTGGGTTAGAAGTGGACCATCATGCCTACTTTTTCCTAAAAAATTTTCCACGTTGTACAAATTCTTATGAAATAGTTATGTTTCCCCATGAAAAAAAAAAAAAAGTTACTGTTGAAGTAAAAGTCTTATTAATCTAATCTTAATTAAACCATTTAAATATAAATAGGTGGTGTTGGCGCAGTGGATAAGACACATGTCTTTGGTGTGAGAGACCCGGGTTCGAATCCACTATGAGACACCAATGTGTCCCTTAGCAAGACACTTAACCCCTAGTTGCTCCAGAGGCGTGCGACCGCTGACAGATCTAGCAATTGTAAGTCGCTTTGGATAAATGTAGATATGAAGCAGGTTAAATAGAAAGGCCTTCAAATATTGTCTAGATGCATTTGCTTTCATGGCGTTTTGTTACTTTCCAATATATTTTGGACCATATTGTGAAGGGTTTCGCCCATTTCAGCTATATTTTTCTAGCTTAATACAGCGATTAATATTCATATTAATGTTCCTAAAAGATAATCTTGTCTTGATTACTTCCTTAGAGAGAGAACAATGAATTGCACGATATAAACAACAGATTCTCTGTTGCTTGTATCTGGCAGTTCTTCAACAGCTAATGATGTAACTCTGTACTACACCGAGCATCAAGCGCATTATGCGATCTCCTTAACACATTTTTCAACATTAGATTGATTTACGTGTCAAACTGCAGAAACATTCAGAAGATGCATCACCTTTCAAACTATGGAATCTGGAGTGAACTATGGAAAAATGTCCAAAACCAGTGAAAGTTACAGTTGATAAATCAACTATCGACTCAATTAAGCCTTAATCTCTGTCAGATATATTACCGTCCAAGTCCAAAAAGAGCAGGTGGTGGACTCCGCTTCCAATATCAAAGAACAAACTGTTCAGTCTTTGCTCAAACTGCTTGTTTTTGCCAAGGATTATCCATCAATTACAGCAGATGCTTGCTATTCTTATTTCTGTAACATTACTCCAACCAAATTACATGTTACTGAAATGTATGCAGTAAGAGGATACAAGCTATAAACCGAAGTCAGTGTGGAGCTGTGCTTTTAGTAGCTGATTTATAGTTTATTTTGACAGAATGTATTAGTAAATCAGCTTGCAGTCGTAGGACTAATGTTGTAATGAAGTATCAGCATGAGTTCAGAAATGCTTGGGTTTGTGTAAATGTTGGAATTTGGATAAAACGGTAACTGCCTAAGTTAATAATAAATAAGAATTTTTTTTTTTTTTTTTTTTTTTTTGACTGGTTGCCTTTGTGCATTGCTATGCAATTGCTAAGGTGTTCTGAATAGTTGTAAGGCAGTTATAAGTGGTTTTTAAGTGATATTTTGGTCACTAAATATGGCTCAGGACACTCCTTCACTGAGCATCTTTGCTCTTTACACTTCTGTTTAAACAATACTATTTTTGGCAGAAAAGAAAAATGATGTACAAACTGAACATATGAAGACTATCAGTGTCTTTGAGATGAATCAAAGGTTTCTTCAAATGCTTTGTTCAGCTCTTGCTCCCTCCATCCTAACAGCATGGGCTGATTGATTGCGGGACTGAATGTTGATGATGGGACTGATGCTGTCCTAAGGTCGGTAGAAATGTATGTGTTTGTAAGTGCTGTCCCGCCTTTGAATATTTCTGCTGACTGTGGGTTGATGAGCTCTTGGCAGCTTTGAGTTAATTGGTGCTCGCCACTTGGCAGTCAAGTTGCCCTCACAGCTGGGCCAGAGCTCAGCCCTGTGTCCGGCAGCCTTTGATATTGATATAAATGTAACTCAGACCTGTCAAGTGGTTAAACATACACTCCCTCACACACACACACATCTTGTCTAAAACCATAATTTTCTCTTATGATGTCATTCCAAAAAAAAACAGCCTGGCTCTCCACTTGACCTTGACCTCCTGGAGCATATGTATTTTGACCGATTGTGTTCCATTAAGCTGCAGATTTCCAGCAGTGTGCATTGAAAAGTGCGATAGAATGTTTAATAATGTGCGCTGTTAATAATAATCAATCATTGAAAGTCATTGTAAGCTAATTGCCATTTTGTATCTTTCTACACTTTCTACACTTTTTGCAAAGAACCGCATTAAAATAAATCTTTATTAATCCATAATTTGCCCTGTATTCATTATTGTACAAAGGGAAAAAAGTTGTTGGTGTTTTACTCTCATTAGTGTAATTTCAATCGGAATTGTATATATAGGCTAAGTGCCTTTTTTGGAGTTTTGCAAAAATGTTTTTAGAGGCTTTATTTAATCAGCCTTAGCTGAATATTTCACGTAGAAATGTGAATGGAGTGTGGCTTTAGAGGCCCTCCAAATCCAATTCCAAAAGTAAAACTGGTATTTCATTGCTCGGTTAACTTTTTAATCCTCGTTGCAGCCTGACAGGGGACTCACATTAAGCAATTCTGAGGCATCTGCTTTGTATTTTATATTGTTGCACAGATGAAATCTACAGTATGATGAGGGTTTTGGATTGGATATTTGTATTTGTCTGGAGGATTATGCATACGCTTTGTTCTTCCATTGAAAATGAAATCTGAACACCTTTGACCAGACTGAAACTCTGGCCAACCTTTTTAACCATGGCACAAGTGTCTCAGACTTGCGTAAGCAATGTACACATGAGTGGAAACAGAGTAAAACAGGTGCAGATCAAAGAGTCTGTCCCAGATCCCCCCACATACTTTTCACCTTGGTTGCCTGTTTGCTTTTGAGTTTCTACGAATCCTGAAATTCCTTGTTGGTTTAATAATGCATTACCGTGGCAACAGGTTTGAACTTTTGATGTTTGCTTTATATTATTCTCTTCAGATATGGCTTGGCATTTGTCCCAACAGATAAGTTTAACAGAACTCTGACAAAATCTTTGTTTGGATTATAATCTACATAATGCCTCGGAGGCTTTTCAAAAGACCAAACTCATTAGAACTGCAAATGGTATTCGGTAGACCCGCTCATAATGGTGCAGATATTCTTACCCCATTTCTTGACCTTTGCGCTGCCTCACGGACATGATATGTTAATGTCAGAATAATGTTTGAGTTCTGAGAGGAAATTAAGAAATAAAGTAATGCACTGATATTGTGCCGGAATTGTGACATCTTTGGAGAATAGTAACTTGTGTAATCTTGTAAGTATGAGCTTAATTATTATAAATAATAATGCACAATCAATGAAAACAAAACAGAAAAATAAATAAATAATACAATAGGGCTTGAAATGCTTATAAAACATTATATATATATATATATATATATATATTAGGGGTGTAACGATACGCGTATTCGTATTGAACCGTTCGGTACGACGCTTTCAGTTCGGTACGCGGTACGCATTATGTATACCGAACGGTTCGTTGGAGTAATTAATTATATTTGAAAAAAAAAAAAAAAAAAAGAGAGAGATAGAAATATAATGATATGCGTTCAACAAGGTAGCCCAATAACCCAAACAACGTAACAGGCAACGCCCCTGACACTCCCGAAGAAGAAAAAAACACCATCTTATATGTTTATGTTAGGCTACTCAGCAGGCGCTCGCTCACTCAGTACGCGCTGAAGGCTCGTTGCAAAATAGCCAATGCGTTTAACAGACTAGAAATGAGAAGATCCCCCAATAACCAACAGGTCTGGTGTTTGGGTGCACTTTGGATTCCCTTTAAGCTATAATGGTGATGGCAAGAGAGTGGTGGATAAAAAAACAACGGTATGTCGCATCTGCAACATGACAGGGTACACCAGCGGGAATGCAAAAAAAAAAAAAAAAAAAAAAAACACCAGCGGGTGAGTGAGCGAGCGCCTTAGGGGCCGTTCACATATCGCTCCTAAAAACGCGTGGAAAACGCTAAGCACGTCTTTCTCCTCCTTTCCAAAGCGCTCGGGCAGAAGCGCTCATGAGGCGTCTGTCTTTGCTAAGCAACAATGACGTGCTCTCTCCATGAGACGCGGAAATTTCAGCGAAGGATAAATGGATTTGCAGCTCTAAAAATCGCTTGCAGTAGCTCTGCTACTAAATTTATTTCAAAATTGCAATCCATATACAACTATGATCAGCTGTTCCTTCATCTTGGCTGAGCTCTCAACCTTGTTACGGGAAAGGATGAAGCTGATTGGTTGGTTCTTGTCACATGACCCGCGGTGCGCTTGCGGCATTCTGAAAAGTTGAGATGTTTTTACATTTTGCTGTATCTAAAACGTATCGAACCGAACCGAACCGAACCGTGACATCAGTGTATCGTATCGAACCGAACCGTGAATTTTGTGAACCGTTACACCCCTAATATATATATATATATATAAGATGTGTCCATTCCCTGAGGTTTGTGGTCTAAATTAGACACTCAGTAGGGGATTGCTTGATTATGAGCATATGCTAATTAAGGGATATGCCGATATCAAATTTTCCTGTTGCGATTAATTGCTCTTTTTTATCATGCCATACGGTATTATCGCTGTATTGATTTTTATATTTATTTTTATAAAGTAATCATAATACAATGTACCAGGTTAAAACTTTTTTTTTTCTTATCACAAAAATAACTGAACATTTAAATAACATTTACAGCGATACAGAAAAATATATAAAGCTAAAAGTTGTACACAGATTAAAGAGCAAAAGAACTATAAAGAACCATATAAATCATTTTACAATAAGACCTCATTAGTTAGCCATTACCATTCACAATGATCAATACCTACATTTGTTACAGAAGTTATTAATCTTTGTAAAAAAAAAAAAAAAAAGTCTTAGTTCATGGTAACTCATTAAATAATACAGTTGCAACTTTTCGATTTTAATGAAATGTTATTAAATATTGGAATACCTAAGATTGATGAATGTTCAGAAATGTTTTTAATTGGCAGTTTATTTTAACTAATTAATTAACTAATGTTAACTAATGAAGCTCTAATGTAAAGTTTGAATGAACAATAAAGAATAAACACACTTTACAACAATATCTAGGGCATGTTGTAGTCCTGATTTAAAAAAAATAAAAAAATAAATAAGTAAATAAATAAATAGCCTATTCAGTCTAAATACTTAAGTATTTGGCGCTGTGATGAGCATCATAGCGAATACAGAAATCTGAATAGCTATTTAAAATTATTGAAATATGCTTTTAGAAAGTAGTGTAGTTGCTTCATTTATGGGGTTTCCAAGGCAAGGGCTGCATTTTCTGCAGTTTAGCGCCATCTGCTGTGAGAGAGTGAAAGTGTTTTCACTCAGCACGTCTCTTACATGTTTCCCCGTGTGCTTCTCATGCATGCTTGTTTACATCAAAGTGCACACTCTTTCACAGCATACAGATGTGTTGTGCATTTTGACCAGTTGATGGGAATAGTATTCTTAAAATACTTTCCAAATTCTTAATAATTTGTAATAAATAATTATTCATGGTATTTAGAAGTGCCCACGATAACAATATCGTGCATATTCATTACCATGATATATCGCATTACCGAATATCGGCACATGTCTAATGCTAATTGGTAATTGCTATTTTTTCCACATTAGTAAAAATATGTTTAAATTAATATTATTATTTTCTATATTATAAACTTTGTAAAGGGGTGAAAGGTTGAGCTTTGTGAAGATTGCAAAATCAAAATTTGCCTATTTGCGTCTATCGTTATTTTTTATGTATCATGCAGTAGAACTCAAAGTTTAGAACATATTGATTTGGTAAAAATAAGTTGATAAACTATGTATTTGTTTTCTATAATTACTCAATCAGTGTGGATGATATCAACATTTTAGTTTTTACATTTTAATGGGACACAATTTAAACACTATTAGTTGAAAGTGCTCTAAACTTTTCAACTCTTGCGCAAAGTCCCTAAACAAAGTCCCTAAAGACTGCTAGTGAATGAATACTGTTTCAAAATTCGAAACCCACACTTATGTAAACACACACACACACACACACACACTCACTCGCATGAACACACCCCGCTTATGACTCTTTATTTCATTCCAATCAAAACATCTCCGCTAGCTCTCATGTCATGAAAGCCGGACTTTCCCTTCTGTCAGTGCTGGACTGGAGTCTAGTGGGTGGCCTTCCCACTGATAGTTCCCAAAAGATAAGTAAATGCAGGAGTGCCCCTCTTAAATCCACAATCTCTCTCTCTTTCTTGCCCCATCTGAGCAATCATCAGCAACATTAGAGAGACAGCCAGATGTTGGCACAAATAAAGCATTACCGTGGCAATCACAAAATCACTCTAGGAGGACCTTTGTGTTGATCATGTTGAGGTTCGGAAACATTTCACTCGTCTTTGCGATTGTGGACACACCATCCAAAAACCAGGTGTTGTTTACCAGATGTCAGGTCATTCTGCAGAGATTCAGACTTAATAACCATCGATTACACTTTAAACCAAATAAATCTCACTGCCATAAGCAAGATACCAAGTTTTTTTTTTTTTTTTTTTTTCTCAAGCCAAACTGCAATGAGGCCTTTGTGAGCTGAAATCTCAAGATGGTTCTCATTGAGTTCCTGAGGTTTGTTCATGCATACTTGAGTGTGGTGATGTTATTGTGATTGCAGGCTGCTTTGATTTCAGTTGCTTCAGGTCAGAGTCATGCTCTAATTTCAGCTTGTCTGTTTCTCATGTGGGCAAACATGCACATTTATCTTTTATTCCTTTTAAATGTCCGTCAAGCATGTGCCTTTTCATTTTAAAGTCATCACTCCATATCCTGCTCTCTCACATACATTGATCACACACACACACACTTCAGCCTCTATGCATCCTCTGAATCATTCCTGCCATAGTCAGCACAATGTGTTTTTATAAAGTATATCTCAGTCACTCTGTGTTTACCTCTGTGATGCCATGGTCTAATAATTCAGCTCAATCTATGTGGGCCTGCCAAACAAACCACACACTGCTGTAACATAAATCTCCCTTTCTTTCCCTCCATGCACCCCGTAAATGTGTTGAGTGAGATCTCACTCTGACGGGTCTTTTTTTTTAAGAGTGAGGAGGTGCAGTTTAAGTGGTGAACTTGTGCGGATAAGGAATGGGCCAGACACAGCCGAGGATTTGTCTTTGAATGGAGGCTGTGCAGGGATAGATGAGAAAATGTGTGTGAATATTTATTCTGGAAGAGACGTCTGCATTCTAAGTATGACAGATGGTATATATATGAAAATAGATACAGATGTACAAAATGAGTGATAGATAGATAGATAGATAGATAGATAGATAGATAGATAGATAGATAGATAGATAGATAGATAGATAGATAGATAGATAGATAGATGGACAGAGGGATGAATATACAGATGTGTAGATGTAAATATCCATATAGATATATATATGCATTGGATAAATAGTTAGATCATTGATCATATACAGATAGATAGATAGATAGATAGATAGATAGATAGATAGATAGATAGATAGATAGATAGATAGATAGATAGATAGATAGATAGATAGATAGATAGATAGATAGATAGATAGATAGATGGATGGGTGGATGGATGAGTGGGTGGGTGGGGGGTGGTGGATGGATGGATGGACAGATGGACGGACGGATTGATGGATGGATGAATGGATGAGTGGGTGGGTGGATGGATGGATGGATTGATGGATGGATAGATGGATGGATGAGTGGTTGGGTGGATGGATGGATGGATGGATGGGTGGACGGATGGATGAACGGATGGATTGGGGGGATGGATGGATGGACGGACGGACGGATGAATGGACGAACGGATGGATTGATGGATGGATGGATGGATGGATGGGTGGACGGATGGACGGACGGATGGATGGATGGATGGATGGATGGGTGGGTGGACGGATGGATGGGTGGGTGGGTGGGGGGATGGATGGATGGGTGGATGGACGGACTAATGGATGGATGGATGGATGAATGGACGGACGGACGGATGAATGGACGGACGGATGAATGGACGGATGGATAGATAGATGGACGGATGGACAGACGGACGGACGGCAAATGGATGGATGGATGGATGGATGGATGGATGGATGAGTGGGTGGGTGGATGGACTGACAGACAGAGGGATGAATAGACAGATGTATAGATGTAAATATCCATATATAGTAGTTGGATGATAGATGGATGGATGGACAGACAGATAGATAGACTAACAGACAAAGCCATGGTTAGACAGATGTATATATTCATAGATAGATAGAAACATAGATATCATGCCCTGTACTGTCTGCTTAACTGGAAATGTACTTAGTTTTGAATAAAATATATTACTTATTAGTTACAATGTTCTACTTTGTGATATTTCATTTCAGGCTGGTTTGTGTCACTTCTATATATTTCTGTTCTGTGAAGTGAGTGCGCGTAGGATGCTTGACGATGATGCTGCAAAAGCTGATTTATGTGTTTACTGATGGGAACAAATTAACATGACTCAGAAGCCTATGTGAAGCGTCTCTTTCCACTCGATGTTTCTGTTACTCCCACATCAAAAGAGCACCTGTTAATGAGCCGCAAATATATGACAGCTAGTGCTGCTAATGGCCAGACAGCAGTTTAAATGAATGAGGGTAACATCACTGAAAACTGCAGATCAACTGGAAAGATTCCAGTGAGAGAGCTGGTTTTATCTTTACGAACAAAATGATCGCCTGAATGTTGCTGCAGGATACATTTTTGGGGGGGCTTAACAATAGATCAGAATGGTTTTAAGAGTAGTTTTTATAAAACAGCACAGCAACAGACGCTGGAAACAGTCAATCATCATTAGCTGTCAGAGGATGCAATGGGGTTATTTCTTTGCAGAAGCTTAAAAAATGGATGTGTCTTTGTTAAGGTTTCTGGAAAAGACACGTTATTTATCAATACAGGGAGGTGGAGTCAGAACACCCAGTGTTCAGTTTCATGTCTCCCATCTATCAAACGTGTATTGCACACACTAAATAGGTCTTGTCATAGTCATAGAGCCATGCTGGTGTTGACACACTTTGTCCAGCTGACAGACAGATGATGCTTTTAAAGAGAAGCAGAGGGCAATTTATTCGTGTGACCCACATTTGACTCTGCCTGAGCTTGCATTCTTCCTGTTATCCTGGATGTGTTCAAATGCAAGCAGGACTGGATTGTTTTTTGACTCTCCCCAGAGCTGACAGTACAACTTTGAATTGAATTGTTTCTGTTTTTAGTTTCAACCCTCTCACATCAATCACTTCATCTTTTAACTCCTACAACAAGGTGTTTGCACCTTCAAAACACTTTTGCACTTTTAAAGTGCTCTTTTAAGTGCTAGAAATTATCCATTGGGAAAAACAAAAGAGAAAGATGTTGCACTCAACTGGATCTACAGATGCCACATTTATAGCCATCCTAGAGTCTCACTAACAGCTGAGAAAGTGTTAATCAAATCAGGCTGCACTACCAGAGCCCCTTTCACACTGCACATCGGACCCGCAATATTTCCGGAACATTGCCGGGTCGCCTTCTGTGTGAAAGCAACCACGTCCCGGGATTGTTTACCGCATTGAACCCGGGTCGGGGACCTAGTAACATTGCGGGGTTCGACCCGGGACGAGCGCTGTGTGAACAAAAGCCAGATCTAATTCCGTGTCAAAGTGATGACGCGCGTTATCGCGCCACTCTTTTACCAGCTGTTTTGAAGGAATATCAACGTTCGCGACGAAAACATATGTGCAAACTGTAATGAAGCAGAGATCAGTTAGTTCCTCACTTTCCGCGCCGACGCCGAGATCGTTTGCTTGCTTCAGTGAAAGTATAAGGTGCCTAGCATTTTCGATTCGTACATTACACGTCATGCGCTGATGTCACGTGTCGTTACGAGATCTTCAAGGGTTGTGTGTGAAAGCACGCACATATTCTGGGTCATCACTGGCAGTGTGAAAGTGCAAAATCTAGCGACCTCGGGAACAATTGCAGGAACACTTTACCTGTGTATTTGCCAGAATGGCAGTGTGAAAGGGGCTCAGGTGTCACAAGACATTCTCTCAACAGATGTGCATGTGTATCTTTATATCTGTGACTGGAGGTAAGGCTGCTGGTTTAGCCGTCAACATTTGAGCAATGGTTAAAATATTATGCCGTAAAAAGTATTTAGAACTCTCATAACAATCTCTTAACTGATAGAATGTTCAGAGAATAAGAAGTCAGATTAGCATGATATTCAGGCTACAGTTGCTATGATTTTTCTTTTTTTCAGAAGCTGCATCTGAATTGGTATTTAGATAAAAAAAAAATTTACAAACAGTATTTTAGGTCATAGATGGCATGAATCCATTTACAATGCTTTTACAATTGCATAAATACTGACTTCATAAGTTGGAAATAGGAAGTTTCCGATAGCACGTGAAGACAACAGAGAAGCGCTCTCCCTCAACACAGTGGAGTAAATCATTTTGTTAACTTTTATTATTTTGAGTCGTATGGGTCACGCTAACACACTTCCCTCTTACAATATATTACTTTACAGATCTATCGCTTTTGCAGCTCAGAAATATTCATGCAATCATGCAGCCAGATCAGACGGTCACACTCACTGATCTATATATAACTGAGCCGCGCTCTTGCCCACCTCTTCCAGCAGAGCCAGGGACTGCTAAACAGAATGATCATACTAATCAAACGAACCAGGCTTTGGGGGTCAATCACGCTCCGGCACTGTTAAGATTGCCTAGTGTGAGCACACCCTAATTATTCAACTGCATCCCGCACACACGAGTCTCTAGCCTCCCATCAAGTGTTGTCCCGTGCCACACTCTGCTGCGATGGATCCCACCATTGTGCAGGTCTCTGATAGGAAGGTGCCTATTATAATGTTATGATCGAGGTTCTGGACACTGAACATAATTGATTTTTCTATAACAAAATATAAAATATTTTCTATAAAACATGTTAATCTCCTGGCATTTTTTATATTTAATTTAAATACATTAATGTTATAAGTTGAGATTTAGGCTACAATAAATAGTTTAACTGCTACTATGTAAAAGGAGCACTGATGTAAAAAGCACCTTATTTGTTTGCTAACCGAATGTTATTACACTTTTGTTCATATAGCAGTAGGCCTATTTTTAAATTAATAAAAAGTGCACGATACACTACTTTTGAATGCATTATTAGTTTGAATGCAGTTATTATATATATATATATATATATATATATATATATATATATATATATATATATATATATATATATATATATATATATATATATATATATAATAACTGCATTCATGCCACCTCTGAACCTATGAACTGCAATAAACTGTCTGTAAAAAAAAAAAAAAAATCTATATACCAGTTGAGATGCAGCTTCTGAAGAAAGAAAAAATCATAGCAATTGTTGCCTTTATATAACTGTCTGTGATTTCATATGGTGATTTGGGTGGGATTGGGATTCCATTTATCATTAAAGTGGCTTGTTTGGATGAGGGCATCACAGAAGGATATACGTATTATTTTTTTATATAATTGTTTGGATAAAGATCATACATGGCGCTTTTCCTAAAGTGGCCGTTCTGAGCTGCTTCTGGGATCTGACTCTTATCGATTTAATTTTCTTTTTAGGATGCCAGAAGGCAGCATTTGAACCACCAACTATTTCACTAAAACAAGATAGCAAAAACATCTCAGTTCATAAAGAATGTGCACCAGGCAATCATAAATAGTAAAGTAGCTTTAGTTACGGTATTCAGAACTGGAATCAAAACAAAGGACTATTGTAAAAAACAAACAAGCAAAAAAATGCTAGTTTCACTTCACGTGTGTTGCTCTGCTTGTTTGTATTTTTCAATATAACAGAAATAGAAGAGACTATTGTTGTAATTGAATCATTAAAGGAAATATTACTATATGCATGCCTAGTTGTAAAATAAGACCAGTGAACGGTGATTTATGTGTCGCCCACTCCATTCTGGCAATATTCTATATGTCACTATTTGCATTTGGTGTGGGCGACAGCTCTTCGCAAGTTAACGCCAGGCATTCGGCTGTGTTTATGCTTCTCCATCTGTCTTTGACAAATAACTTCATGTGCCAGCGGCTCAGCTCGAGCACACAGGCGTTTGTAAATACTTAATAGTGATGAGCTTGTCAATATCCAGCAGGTTTGACACAGGATTCCCTAAGCTACCCCTCTGGGTGCTCATTTCTCCCATAATCCTTCTCTCAGCTCTTCAGTTGTCAATCAAGCAGGGTGCATTGCATTTACAGTCATTTAGCAGACACTTTTATCCAAAGCGACTTACAAATGGGGACAATGGAAGCAATCAAAATCAACAAAAGAGCAATGATAAGTGCTAGAACAAGTCTCAGTTAGCTTAATGCAATATAACAATTATATATATATTTTTGCATTATTATTATTATTACATAATTACGTGTTTTTAGCTTATTCTTGAAGACGGCTAAGGACTCAACTGCTCGGATTGAGTTGGGCAGGTCATGCCACCAGAAGGGAACATTT
Organism: Carassius gibelio; assembly: GCF_023724105.1. Classification (NCBI taxonomy): domain Eukaryota; kingdom Metazoa; phylum Chordata; class Actinopteri; order Cypriniformes; family Cyprinidae; genus Carassius; species Carassius gibelio. The sequence goes on along the minus strand of NC_068409.1, from coordinate 964,425 downwards.
CATTTAAAAGTCTTTGAAAGTGATTTTGTGCCTCTTTGGGATGGCACAATAAAGTAAATGTTCACTTGCAGAGCGCAAGCTTCTAGAGGGCACATAATCTAAAGTAATGAATCTAGGTAAATGGGTACAGAACTAGTGGTGGTTTTGTAGGCAAACATTAATGCCTTGAATTTTATGCGAACAGCTATTGGTAGCCAGTGCCAGTTGATAAACAGTGGTTTGACGTCCATTATTTTCAGAAAGTTAAAAATGTATCTTGCTGCCACTTCTTCTGGATTAATTGTAAAGGTTTGATAGAACTGGCTGGAAGACCTGCCGAAAGACCATTGCAACAGTCCAGCCTGGACAGAACAAGAGCTTAAACAAGGAGTTGTGAAGCATGCTCCAAAAGAAAGGGCTTGATCATCTTGATGTTGAATTAAGCAAATCAGCAGGACACAATGTGGTCTGAGAAAGTCAGCTGATCATCAATCGGAACTCCAAGGTTTCTGGCTGTTTTTGAATATATACTTGATATGCTTAACTGGATGGTGAAAGTTTGTTTTTATCACTTACTTATTTTAAATCATAGAAAAATCCACAAAAAAATGACACTCAAAATCTGAAAACTTTTGCTCTCAGAAAACACATTTAATAAGGTCAGCAAAATAAATGTCACATCTGTTCTGATCATTAAATGTTTATATTTTTGGTTGTGCATGTTTTCCTTCCTTCTTTGCTTCCTTATTGATTGATTGAATTTGCACCTTATTTTTTTTTTTATTTCATTATATTGTAATTGTATTTATTTATTTGACATGCACTTTAGGCCTGTTGTTCACACACATTGTAACATCATTAAAATAATAACATATTTACACTTTATTTGATTGTTGTGCATTCCAGAAGATTCCACAGTTAAATCATTAGAACAAGCTCATTAGCAATTAGCAAAAAATCTGGCATCATTAGCACCGCGGGTTAACTGCAAACTCCGCTTGGACAGTGTCCAGATGCTAGTGGGGGAACAGGTAGTGTTAGCGCTGAATAGATACGCCGACACAATGGCGTCTGTGATAGTAATTGAGCTTCATTAGCAATTAGTGGCAGCAGCGTGCTGCTGTTCAGGTGTCTGGGTCAGGTTAGCGCAGGTTAGCGCTAATGTGCAATGGCACTGTAATAACTGCACTGTTACAGCCTTGTCAGAGATGTTAGCGGCATATCTCCCCATGGGTGGTGAACAGAGGGTGGGGGGATGTTTTTGTATCTGCAGGATGGCATATGCACAGAGGAAGTAAGCACTGCACACAATCAGATTAATTGGAGGCAAGACTATTATCCAGCTTGAATACATTAGCACTTCTGCATGCAGAGCAATATCCTACCCATGTCATGTTGGAGCTACATGGCACAGTGGCTGTTTTGATGAAGCTGGGATGCAGGAGGAGTTGACCTCAGTGTGATGTTGCTTCACTCTCAGGGGCTGTTTTAGATAAATGCAGCCAGGGTCCATGAATGAGAAATGTCTAGAGTTACAGACGCGTCAGGCAACAGACGAGGATGTTTGATGGAAATATTCTGTGCAGTGTTTCTTTATCAGTTTGTTAAAGTAGGCTTCTCAGTTTTGCTAATTGTCCAGTCATCCAGAAAATTAGTCAACAGGGGTGCATTTAATGAACTAAGCTCACAAGTTCTGTCATTACCAAACTAGTTCTAGGATTTGGCATTTCCCGTGAAGTCCTAAATCTCAGTGAACATCAGCATCACAAAACTCTGAACCTGTGGTTAGAATTATAGTTTCTTTAAGAACTTAAATAGATCAAATAAATAATCAAGTTGACAGATCTGTATATTTCATTTCATGCACATACAAATGTAATTCTGTGTCGCTTTCATAGGGTAATTTAAGATTGCACTTCATTTACAAGTTTTATAACTAAATTACACAATTTCCATGTATATATTAAGACTTATAACTGTATATTCAGGTTTAATTTTATATGTTCAAGATTTACATTTATATATTTAGATTTACATCTATATATTTAGACATAAATATATATATATTCAGATTAATAACTGTATATTCAGATTTACATGTATTCAGACTTACAACTATATATTCAGATTTACATCTATATGTTCAAGATACATAATACACATTATATACATAATTTGTTTATTTATTTACTCACTTCTTATTTTACATGTAATAACTATAAAAATAAAAATAAAAATGACCCAAAAAAGTCACAATATTCATTTAAAATCAGTACATTTTGTTTTACAGTATCTGCACTAAGTTTTACCTACAGTGTACTTATCTAAGAATGTACGCACAATAAAGGGTAGCTACATTGTTAGAGAGGTTTTGTCACAGTCTGGTGTGGGAGAGAGGCACATAAACGAAGAAGATGATACAAAGGCTTTAATAATCCACACAGGGGTAATCCATAGGGAGAAGGCAGAATCACAAGTACACATCGACATGTCCGGACAACCAAACACTGAATATATATATATATATATATATATATATATATACAATAAAAAATTTAATCACTTACTCACACTCATGTTGTCCCAAACCATTGGTGAACACAAAAGAATATATTTTGAAGAGTGTTGGTGTGTGTGTATATATATATATATATATATATATATATATATATATATATATATATATATATATTCATAAACTACCCCAAGAGTAATGCAAAGAAACCAACAAAATAACAGAAAACAAAAGAGCGAAGCAGTCCTCAGATTTCATGTTCATTGTTTAAAGCAATAATCTAACATTCATTTGGTAACAAACTGATTAATTACCAGTATTTACCAGCTGCTCCACGTCATTAACAGCAGTTCTAACCAGTGTGGTTCGGATGACAGATGTGTGACAAAGTTCCTACATCTTAGGTAAACAGTTCTAACTACTGTAGCTAGTTAGTTTCTCCAATAATGTATTGTACTTGGGTAGTTAAGCAGCGAGTTCTCTGTTGTTCAAGAAATTGCACCCCTGGTTGATTTGTCAATGTTTTTTTAATACTCTTTACTAAAGGCTCTTAATTGGCTTCCATAGAACTGTTAACATCCATAGAACCTTATAGTGGAAAAAGATTCTTTATATTATTAAAATATTCTTCACAAAAAAAAAAAAAAAAAAAAAAAAAGAAAATTGTTTGCTTTCTTTGGGTAACTTTCTTTTCTCTATAGCATCACTGTGAAAATCCCTTCTTGGAACGTTTATTTTTGTAAATGTGAGTGTATGTAAATGACTCTGGGCACTGAATTGGTTTAAGGACAGTTTGCAAGAATTTTGGCTTGTGTTTGAACACTCCAAATTAACTCAGACCATCTCAAATGTTTGCACTCCCAATGTGGCTCGCTTTCATACTTTGTAAATACAGAGTGCTCCAGGTCAACTTTATTTTCACATTAAGCGTAATTCTAAATATATTTGGACACTACATGTTAGTATACACAGCTAATGACTTCAAGATACACTTGGACACGGTTTGCGGATTGAGGAATTTTCCTCCTGCTGTTGCTATGTATAGAACAAACAACTGTCATGTGATCCAGAACACATTGACAAAATCAAATCGACCTTTTCATACAGATTTTGTTTTTGAGTAATTAATACTTTCATATAGCAAGATTGGATTTTTTTTTTTTTCTTTAATTTATCCCGGGGAAAAAAATAGCATGGTTTTTACAAAAATGTTAAACAGCACAGCAATTTTACTAACACTGATAATAATAAAAGGATTATTTTTTCTGAAGGATCATGCATCAGATATTGATAAATTCTTGATGGATCTTGTGAAATTCCCCAGGTTGTTCAGTGTGAACTGTTGAATCAGCTAAACATCTCTAATATCTGCACAGGAAATACATCTGTTTCCCTGATTCATAACTTCACTCAGAGTTTCCCAGTTTGTCGTAGGCCCCCATTTCTATGTGTTGTGATTTATCAGCCGATGGCATATTACTTATTCTGCTGATTTGGATAGGACTTCACAAGAAGACATAACCAAAAACTACTGTTTGCAAAAGCACATCATCCCTTATAAAATCAATACCAAAGTGTTGAGTGAGGCATCTGTCTTTGTATTCCAATCCATCCACACACAAGTCCAATAAAAGTTTAAGAGCACTAAACAATCATGAGGACAACATGAAAGGACATTTCTCTGGCCACTGTATAATTTACTCTGGAGTGCATCCATTAGTCCATCAAGCTAAAAACAAAAGGCCAGTGGAGAGGATGACATATTCATTGGCACTCGCACATGTTTACACCGAAGCTGGAGTCATAATCGCAGCTGAAATGTTTGCTAATAGGGTGCAAGGCTGTCATTCTAAATTAAGGTGAATTAAATGTGCCTTTTCTTCTCAGCCCCCTGCATCTATAGAGTCTTTTTACCACAGAGCTAAGAGGATGACTTGGGCATCAGAGCAACAACAGCTACAGGCTACATTGCAAGCGTCTCTCTCTCTCTCTCTCTTTCTGTCTCTCTCTCTCTCTCTCTCTCTCTCTCTCTCTCTCTCTCTCTTACTCACACACGCGCGCACACACACACACACACATTTCTCTCAGCTGGAGTTGGTGTCTGGTCTTCAGTTGAGGTAATTAGACTCTCTGTATGCCTCCAGCCTACTCTCTCTCTCTCTCTCCGCCATTCTCTTACCCAAAGCTCCACACACTCCAGATTTTCAACTCATTTATTGATGTGTTTTTCACTGTGGATCCACTCTCCCCTTTAATTTACGTTTCTCCCTCCACTGTCAAAACACACTCTCCTTTCCAGGCCTGCACCCTTCAAGTTTCATTGAATGAATTTTTCATTAACTGATTCCACTTCTTATCTTTTTCCCCCATACTGAATGTGTTTTATCTCCGAGCGGGGAGCCAGATTAATGTCCTCCTGTCTGGTTTTGACTCACATGACGTCTCATAGACTTTGAGAAATTAGTGCGTTTGGGGTAGTTTGGAAAGTATGCGTGCACAACCATGTGTCAGAAGCAAACCAACTGCTCGAGAACAACAGCAATTATCAGCCGCTGACAGTAGTAATGCTGATGGCGGGAAATATGCCAAGCAAATGAACGGGTGATTTGCATGAAGGTGTTGCGTAATGATTCTCCATTCATCGAGACACAATCCTGTTCAGAAACTCTTCTTATAGAGTCATCTAATTTATCTATCTATTATAAAGTCGCAACTGTCAAAGGTAAAATTGGAAAGAAATTGACATTTTGAGATCTGAAGATGTAGTTTACAAGATATAAAATCACAATTACGATGTAAAATCACAATCACAAGAAATAGTCAGAAACAAAGTTCCAAGTTTCCTCTGAGGCGAGAACTCTTCAGTAAAACAGAGCCTGCAATCCAGATAATTTAGTAGCAGAAGTGTGAAGCACTTTAGAAAGTGAACTGTAATTTCTCTAAATCGTCCTTTTCTGAAATGGATAGATGTACTACTTGTTAAATGATACGGATGTATTTCCTGTAAGTGGAGCTTAAACACTCCCTTACTGGCATCTGTGAATGTTACATGCAAAGGTTACTGGGTTTACTGGCATTACTTGGTCATGTCAGTGAAATTGAAAGATTGGATATAACTTTGCAGAGACGAGGTCAGTAAACCATTATTTCGTACAAAGACATGCCAACAAATATAACATTTTAGTATTTGACTATAATTTTTGAACACTCTATTTTAATGTTTACATCCTGGTTTAGTGTACTTTAACTGTAAAGGCCAAAAGTAAGTAATTCAAAAGTTACAATTATTTTCTGTGGTAGCCAACATCATGCCATGAAATCCAACCAAAACAATCTGTTAATGTCACCAAGGCTAATTTTCTCAGAGCAGGTTTTTGTATTTAATCACAAACAGGGTTGAATTGGTTATTGTCATTGGAGGGCTGACAATGTAAACGGTTCACTTTTTCATACAGCAGGGCGTATCATTGATTTTAGAGTAAGGTGAAGCTTCAATTAGCCTCTGATGGTGTATAAAAGCCAGCAGAGCGCTTATATTGGCATTGAGAGGGTGTATGAGAGAGGACACATCTCTGCTTCTGTGCCAGAGGTCTTTTTATAAGGCTCGATATAGAGAGCCCATGAGCAACAATGTGCAAATTGCTGCTTCATTAGATTTCCAGCAGCACTTAGAATGAGCGTGTCAGCATTTGAGGCTCTGCTGGTCCCAGCTGAGCAGTGCAACTGTGTGTGTGGGTGTGTGTGTGTGTGTGTGTTGGCAGCTTGTGGGTGGCTCAGCATTTGCATCCAGCTGAAATAGTGCAGGGTAGGAGGGCACTCTGGTGCCTGGGGAGAGAACAGATCACACCTAAACAATACTGCAAACTACAGAAAGACACTCAGTATACCGAAGTGCTCTGCCAAGTAACCAAAGGCAATGATAGTCATAGTGGACATAGTCTTTTACTAGTCTTTTACTAGTTTTACTGAACATTTAAACATCTTTTGAAGCTGTTTATGTGAGGCACTATCTAAACCTCATCGTGACTTGTTCTTAATAAAACAGTTATATTAATGTTCAGCCATTTCACTCTACAATGTCATGTCATATGTTTTCACAATATACAGTAATTCATGATGGTTAGCGTTAAAGAGATTAGAATGTGCATTATACAGCATAATGAATATCTTTATAATGTTTTAAGAAAGGTAAAATATCGACCCTTGTGAAAAAGAAACATGCTTCATTGTATTCAGAGGGCACTTGTATACTTCAGATATTTAAAGTTTTTTTTGTTGTTGTTGTTTTTACACTTTCATGACTGTTTGTTACACTTAAGAAAACTTGAAAAATGCACTTTTTAATCATGTAAAATGTCAACGTTTTTATAATGTCAAAATTTAACTAATATAATTATGTTTCCATGTTTTTGTCATGTTTTTAAAGAAGTACACTTATTCGATGTGTTGACCAACATACTAAAGCAGATGTTCTATTTTACATCTCAAATTTACATTTAAAGGTTATCTTTTTTTTTTTTGTATTTTTATGAACTAAATTGCAACTGTATTTTGACAGATGTATTGTTTATTATGACAAATGTGTCATTTCAAATATATTGAAATATATGACTTACAAGTTTCTATACAAATGACAATAAAGTATATTTTAGTTTAACATAAATGCTTGTCAGTACATTCAGAAGTGCACGTTAACCATATTTCACAGAAAATACGTTTATGAAATTACATAACCTTTTACTTAAGTCCTGTGAATGAAAAAGAATCTAAAGTCCAGCTAACTGCATCTGAAATAATACATTTTCACTTAATTGCAATAAACATGCATTTAAGTGTCCAGAAACATAGCATACAGTTTGCACTTATTCTTTCAAAGTACATTATTTCTGTAATAAGTAAACTTTTTTAACAAGGGAATACATAGGCCATGCTGATTACTCAACCAGTATTTGGCCAGTTAGATTTTTAGTTAGATAGTTGTCCGTTTAAAAACTAAATATGTATGCCTAGCCAATTAACAGAAGAGTGCGACATTCCCAAACCCTACTGACAGATTGTCAGCAGAAAATTTCTTATTTCAAATACTGTGAATTTGGAGTAAATATTGTTTATCAGTTCATTTTGTTGTAGTAATGTTGCTTGTCAATCTATTATTCCGTTTATTAGAACTAGTTACTAGAGCATCAGTCATTAAAAATATCTTTAAATCTTTAATCTTAATATCTTTTAATCCATTATGTACTGTATGCTTTTCAGAAAAGTCATTGCACTGTTTAAACAATTTTTTTTTTCACTCATGAATCTACACAGTTTACATGTATCCTAAATAGTCCAGCCATACAAATGCATCATCGAGGGAAATAGCTCTGTTTTCAATAACAGATTTGTGTAATTAGAGGAATATTATTACACCTTTTTTTCTTAATGGCTCCTTTAATCTCTCTTGGCCAGAGTTCCTTTTCTCAATAGTATGAGCCCTTCAGATATTAATCAACGTCAACCAGTGCTTAATGTGTGCTGCTTTGTTTGCATCTTAATTAATTCATGCTTTTTCATTCAGATGTAATCTATTAACATCCTGCATCTCTTCTTTCTCCCTCCTTCACTCCCCATCTCATCTATTTCTCCACGTCTTTGTTAATTGCACTCACATACTGTGTAAATTCAGGTTGAGAAAGTGTGTTGGGAGTATCTAGATGGAGAAGAGCTTGTTCACAAATCCCTCCACATACTAATAACTTGTTTACGGTGTCAACAATGGCATTTTGCCTCTCAAAGGCAACATTTGAAATCAAATCAAGCTCCAGTGAAGTGGATCTAATTGTGTGAATATCAGGTGACTCCACTTTATAACGTCCTGTAAAGTCATCCATCTTAAATGTTGCTCATTAGCTTCTAAAATGGTCATTTATTATATTGCACATGCAAATGCAGGACATATGCTGTTATAGTTCCTTCTGAAGGTTGTTATTTTCATGAAAATATTTTGGAATAGCAGACCAAGTGTCAATACAAAGTATGTGTATTTTAGTCTGTTACCTCGAACAGTTAGGATACAATTGCTTCGTAAATTTTACTTTTAGGACCAAAATGGTCAAAAGTGCATCTTGTTTTCTGGTAGTTGGAAAGCCTTGAACTGCACAGCCACCTCATAACTGCATGTATGCGTAATATATCCTTGTAAATATACTATTAACTTTGACATTTAACTTTCTTTTGATTTAGCTTGTTAGCTTTGATTCATCTCATTTGGCATTGTAGCATAGGAAATGTTGTCCGAGGCAGTGGGATATGTTCTTTTAGCCCTCCCAGAATGCTTTAAGATGGGCCAAAAGGAGGCCTGGGATTCGCGTACCACCCTTTGCAATGGCCATGGTCCTGCTCTTTCTGGAAAAACATAACTCCAAACAAGCAGAGCATAATTATGTGAGAAATATCTCCATCTGGAGCCTTTGGGGCTTTTCTGTGAGACTTTGACATTTAAAGAAAGCCACATATGGAGCGTTTCAAGATCATGATCATTTGGGTAATATTCCGGTCGCTCAATCTGTAGAGCATGATGCTGGCTACACCAAGATCATGGGTTTGATTCCCAGGGAATGAATCGATTAAATGTATGGCTTGCATGCAATGTAAGTCGCTTTGGATAAATATATCTGCCAAAATGCATTAATGTAAATATAAAATGGGCATTTAGGTTAGCTATGCAATGTTGCTCACGGTACATGAAAAATCAAGCTACAAAAATAGTACTGCCTTTTGTTTTACTAGCATATTAAACTGGATTTATTAAATGCAAAAACTTGCCAGGATGTTAAAATGTATTTTAATGGTTTTAGGGTGGTTCACAAATTTTTCTATTCAGTTATTAAGGTGTTCTGGGTGGTTGCTTGTTGGTCAAAAGAGTGCAGCCTCTTGTATTGTGGTCTCTAGATGACTTGGAGTCCTCCTACAATGTAACCACTAACAAGCCGTATGCTTCTGTTGAAAGCCCAGCATGAAAATAGCATGTAAATGTCACCAGCCCAGACACTTCAGTAATTGTGTCCTACTTAAATGAAGTGCAAGTTAACCATTCAAAGCAAATAGCCACTTAATGACTGAACCATATGGCTGCGTTGCCACAACAAAGCCAAAAATGTCCGTAGAGACAATCCTTTTCAGAAAGATTCAAGAGCAATGACCATACGTCAGTGGTTTGGCTTTGGCATCACATTTTTATTTTGGACATAAAGTGGTGCCTTGACATAAAAAAATTAAAAAGAAAAGAAAAAGAAAATACATAAAAGTCCTTAATATAAAATATAGAGTGTGTTACCTTTAATACAAATTGCATAGACCAAACAACATATAAACGCATGAGCATGAAATAGGCTAAATTGATTGATAGGTTGTTTTCCGAACATTTCATAAAATTAGGTTTTATGTTTCAATGCACAGAGCTACCTATAATTGTAATGTTGTAATTTCTTTAAATTTGTAGTTTTGTTCATGGTTTTTAGGATATCAGAAATGTAAGCACTAAAGTTAAACCATATGGTTAAACCATAAATGAAACCATTTTTTTTTTTTTTTTTAGCTTGGTAGCTTTGATTCATCTCCTTTGTTTTTTGTGACATGGTAAATGTGGTATTTAACTTTTAGTTTCTACTAACCAGATGAGTTTTCATCAAAATACTGTAGAGCTTGATTGAATGCACCACCTCTGACATCAACAACAGGGAAAGTGTTTCTCTTAACTTTAAATGTTGATAAGCCAGTTTATTTTGCTATTATCATAATGACACACTATTAAATAATTATTTGCATTTCATTTGCAGTTTTTCCCTGCTCTCAGTGACCCAATCAGAACGTACCAGCAACCCACCAGCACTGCTTTAGATTATGCTATGGAAATACGTTTGACATCTGCGATGTGTTTTCACAGAGAGTAATCAGTGTAAGTGAGTCAGATGGAATTATGGTCTTGTTTTGAACATTCGCAGACAGTTGAAACATTTTAATCAAGGACCAGACCTAATCTGAGCTTGGGAAACCAACCATCAACTTTAAATATGCCCAGTGTGTCTCTGTTGTGAAATAAAGAGAACAGATCTTGTAATGATTCAGGAATCGTATAGTTGAGTATTGAAACAGGATCTATAATCCATTCCTCATGTGAACAGAGCATCGATTGAATCAAATAAAGCTTGTAATGGATTTAAGGGCAAAGGGAAGTCACAACCATCATCGTTGGGATGTGTGGCGAGTTATTCTTTTATAAAAAATAATGGATGCACTACTCGCAGACGATCGTTTTATGAGGTGGTGGGCTGATGACTTATAAATGAAAGCCCTTCATGTCTCTTCTCATCTTCCCTCTCCGTCATTTCATGCTTCAAACTCTTTGTTGCTTCCACACCCCCCAAACACATAATCATGTATAGCACTGAGACCTCGCGTCCTCAAATTCTTTTGAACTTTTTAAATGTAACTTATTGATGGAAATCATAAATTCACAGTTCATTAAATTCTCCTACGCTGGCGGTATTGACAGGTTGCGATCCAGACTAGATGTCTGAAACAGTCCCAGCTCTCTATCAAAGGGGAATAAAATCAAACGTGGGCTTCTGAGAAGCGGCCCAGGTGTCTGCCTGCTCCAGTGACTGTAGGAGTGGTTCATCTATAATTAACTATTAAACTTCATCGAAGGAGAGTCTGAAAAAATGAAGAAAATTATGACAGTTCTGCCCTTGGACATGAGACACGGTGGGAGAATAATAATGCAATATTGCTCAGGGTTCGTTAGGCTGCTTTCGGCCCATCATACAGACCGCCAGGTTGTGACTATCTGTCACATTGATCTGAGATTATGGTATCAGTGTAAACACAAAGAGAAAAACGCTAGTCGATGGGGTCCCTGTAGCTTCCAGTGATGCATCCGCCTTTGTTTCAGTGTGACCTGTGATAATCTCTGGGGAGAGATCAAAGCTTCAGACCTTTTATTAGCTTGTTTTTCTGTTAGCAAGAGCCGCGGATGGTGTGCTTTGAATATATTTTAGATGCTACAGCTTTTAGGCAAGTCAGAGTTTGGTTTATTGGGTTGGTGTGAAATGGGTTGGCCAAGCTTGATGGACAACAAGCTTCAATGTGGACCAACTTTTTTTCCTGCCTTGTTAAATTAAATTCATGATGTTTTTTATAACAGTCTATTGAGTTTCAGCAGATAAGTGAATTGTGGCGAGAAGACGTCAGTCACACTGACACTGTCTATGTTTAATTTGATTGGTTGCAACTTAAAGCCACACTTTAAGTTGCACTCGCTACAGAAATCTATGGATCTAACCCTGAGTTGATAGAGAACCTTTATAGCATCTACTGTAAACCGGGTTTCTCTAAAACTCAGCTATTTCCATGCAGTAGACAACAGAAGTCTAGCTAGTGTTTACTTGTGTGTGTACATCTGGTCTTATATTCCCTACTGCTTAGCACCAGCCTGGAAAATTACATCATTATAAAGCATGAATATTTAAAGTGTAAATTGTTCTAAATATTGTTATTTGAGATGTTTATTGATGTTTGAGATGTTTTTTCTTATGTCTGGAGATCTTTTGGGTTTGTTACAGCAACATGCATTGACAACACATTATTTAAAGCCATGATAAATTACGAGGCCTGTGCAAACTCTTCCCTTACTGAATGTTAATAAGAGCCTTGACGGCTTTTTCAAGGCATTACTTATGGTGGATTTGAGAAATATATTTGTGCACTTCTGTATATGTGTGTATTTGTGTTATGTGAGTGTTTCAAGACAGATTGTAAATAAATGCTAATATGTTATTTTTGAAGCCGCTATGGTATTTAAATAGTTCATGAATTGATAAATATGTACAATTTACACTTTCTCTTGCAATGTAGAGTCGCTTGTAATATCCATAGACTGTAAAAAAATATGGACGTAGTGTCCGTGACATCACCCATAGACTCCTCAATAGCGGTTTTGAAGCAAAAAGTGTGCAGAGCGGGCCGTCAACATCTTGGCAGCGCATCACCACACGACTCTCCCGGATAATCGAAAATGGGGAAAAAGGCGGGAGCTGATTGCTGAAGCCACGCCCACCTAGCGTGACGGCATTGTCAGCAGCGGCAATCCACCTGTCTCAAGCGGCCAGTCGATGCATTGCAGTTTTTGTCACTTCCTTATTGGCTTCACGAGAGAGAGCGCGAGGTTGCCACTCAGTAATATCACACTTCACCGTTTCTTTTTTTGTTTTTTTTGTAAACTTTAGCATAAACAGCTTTCTTAGTCTACTTGTATTCAGACCTAGAAACGTCTACCATAATCCCTGATGAAAGCAGATTTGTTAGCGTTCCTCATTACAGTTAAAGTTCAGCAGTGAAATGTTAGTTTAATTTACCCAGTTCTTTCGGTCCCAGGGGCCCAGTTCTAGTTGAGTTTGCCCAGGGCCTGCTGTAGCTCCTTCAGGGAAACACTTCCTCCTTCCTGTTTTTGTGCAACGTGTGCTGCTTTACGAGGAGAAAGCTATTCCCAAAGCTGCTCTGTCCGGTCTGTTTGGGGACGACAATATCGTTAATTATGAATAATGATGATAAGTAAACTTTGTTTACTTTTCATCGCACTATACGCTGGGCAAATCTGTAATAGGCTACTTCGTGTAAGCATATTATATTATATTATATTATATTATATTATATTATATTATATTATATTATATTATATTATATTATATTATAAAACTTTTTCATACAGAAAAAGGGCTAAATTAGTTATTACATTAAAAAGTAAACAATACTATCTGTGATAGAAGGTGAAAGAACCAAGAAATGCTTTCTCAGACTTGTCTTTCTCTTCTAAGATTCCACCGCTGTTAACCAAAGGTCAACCTTATTAAGACCCAAAGATGGAGAGAAAATGACCTTCTGCCTTTTTCTTTTCTTTTGGTTTGTATTGTATCACACCAATCAGTGCTATTTGCATGGACAAAGGTCACAGAGGTTGGCGTTTTGAAGGAACAGCACATTCACAGTGCACGTAACAGTGACGTTTTTCTTTCAGGTGCCATTTGATTAGGAGATTTATAGATATTAAATATAAAATAAAAAATTTGAACTGTATAGTTTTGTTGCATTAGATAAAAAAGAAACCAGACTAAATGTAGCCTTTGCATCAGTTAATTAAAAGTCAGATAAATGAAGTTAGTTCTGAGAAAAGGTCTAGCATCTATCACTTGGTTTGATATTTTGTACTGTATCTAATGCGATGACAAGCATGCGTTTCACTGTATCCCACACTGGCTGTCGGTTGTTTAGGGGGTTTGCTGCACATTGACAGTGCATGTGTGAACAAGTGGGCAATTTTGAGCATAGCTTATGATTTGGCACAAATTTTTTTTTTTCTTTTTGTATGCCTTTTCACTTTCCTGGGACAGGTTCCTCATTCCTGGCCAATGTTGTGCATGTCTTGCTGGCACAGCTGTAGACCAAAGCTCTTTTTTTTTCCTGTCATAACATAATCTCTAATGAAGTGTCAACATAAAGCAGCCTGATATGACCTTTGGAAAGGAATTTAATTTGCCTCCTTCTGGCATGTTTGACTCCATGTAGAACAATCTTGGATGGCCACATCTGAGGATACCCTGAGAAGTGAAGGACTTATTGGATTAGAGCACTGTGGCCTTTCATGAACTCATAAATAATGCTGAGCATGACTGATAACTCTGAGACAGAGCCGAGTAATAGCCCTGTAGGTGGAGAAGTAAACAAACCCTTTCTTTCCTTGCTCATTTTCTTTCTATTTATATCTTTCTATCTCTGTCTCGCTCTAAGTGATGTAGTCTATCATCAGTTGGTTCAGTTGTCTCTTATTAAGTTGGCCTTGAGAGCAGCATCAGCTGCTAGAAAAAAAATAATTAAATAATAATAATAATAATTGTGGTGTGTGATATTTTAAAGACTCAAACTTTAATGTAATGACATGGCAATAAAAAAAATAAAATTAAAAAAAATCCACCTAAAATGATATGACAGACCCTTCAGGCATATAATCTTTCTTACAATTCACACCAAAATCATATAATTTCAAACTAGTATGCTGTTATTATTTTTTTTTTTTTTTTAATCATGGAACAGGAAAAAAAAAGATAATTTGTTATTGTGTGGAAAAGAGCTGCATGCTATACAAATTTTGAGCAATTTGAGCACAAACTATTATATTAGGCAGGTTCTATACTATAGAAGTTTTCAATACAGAATAGTACTGTAGTGGAAACGGGCTTCCATGCCTTATGGTGTGTCCACAGCAAAATTTGAACACTAGTTTGAATAAAAAGTCAACACAAAGATGTGAATAGATGTGAATTTGTGCCTGGCAACTCATCGAGGAGAGCATTATTATGCTATTATTCGCGTGATGCGAAAAACATCCCGCGAATAACCTAGTGTGAGTAATGCTATGCAAATATTCGCTTTCCTTTTGGTGTGCACAAACCATTACAACTCTGTCTGTTTCTCCTGCTATTGAATAAAATCCAGTGTACATTAATTAAACAACCGGTATCTTCATGTATGCTGTCAATGGCACGTTTGTGTGTTTCGAAGTGTGTCATATCATTTGATGAATGTTCTCCTCTGTTCTTTTTCCTACAGTCTCCCTGGAACCACACCGCGGACCAGTGAACCAACCGGTCACTCCAGCGGTGCCTCGGGCAGCTCCAGCGAATCGGAGAGCAGCTCAGAGTCCGACTCGGACAGTGAGAGCAGTTCCAGTGACAGTGAGTGCAACCGAGCATCCCGCGCTGCCACACCAGAGGTATTGATCACTTCACTCCTCTTAAACTGTCACAACACATCCTCACACTGATCCTTCACTCGTCTTTTCATCCCATTCACTGATGGCTGTTATTACAGGTGTTTCTCAGTTCAGCCCATACACTACAGGATAAGGCCAAAAATATGAGGACCCCCCCCCCCCCCCCCCCCCCCCCCCCTTTAATTAACACACTGCTTAATTGATTTGTATTTTATTTTTTTATTTTTTTGCATGATTTCTATTAAGCTGCTTTAAAAACAATATGCCTGACACCTAGGTGGCAAAATTTCGGAAGGGTAATCAAGAAACGTTCAATTGCTCAATTTATCATCTTTACTTTTCTATGAAACTGATTACTTCTCTCTAAAACAGTACTTAATGCAAATAGAGCTATACAGGTAAAACTGTTTTACATGGGACATTTTTGCCGAGGCTGTATTGCAAAATAAATAAATTATCTGTAGTGTGAAAAGAAAATATATAAATGGTCTATTGTTGTAGTTTCTACAAATACTGTGTTAAATGGCATATGTGGTGGAAGTCATAGAATTTTTGTTGGCATTTTTGCATTTAATAATAATAAAAATAAACACATTATTATCACTGTGATTATTATTCACTATTACTGAATTTTGGGGAGATAATTGTCTAACTGTTTAGTGAACATAATGTATGTTAATGATGAAAAAGTAGGCATCATTTACCTAAAGCAAAATATGTTTTTTATTTTTTTATTTATTTATTAAATGAGGCATGGCCCAGACATTTTTGACAGGTTTGGCTATTTCCTAAGCCTTTCTGTTTAGTGTTATTTAGTATTTTTTTTGTTGTTTTTGTTTTGTTTTTTGCTCACCTTCTGAACTCTGGGCCATGAGGTAAATGAATACCAGTTTATGCAATTATTTCCCCTTAGATGATTATTGCTGAGCCCATTACCAGAAATTTCTAAAGAACCGAGATAAATCTGAGTCTATTTCTAAGTCTATTTTCTCCTTTAGCTAAAGGCACAGAGAGACTGAGGCCTCATTCTCCCTCTGAGTTTTCCCAGCATGGGTTAGGGGTAGGACTTTTGAAAGGATCTCCACAAAGGATTAATTTGGCAGCTTTAAAGTTGTCCTGCAGTAGCCTGCCCGGGGCTCCCTAAGAGCATTACACAAGAGTAAACATCTCCTGGTTCTCATCGCCCCCTCTGTGTGTATAGCTTTGCTCTTTGCCAGGGATGGCCAATGGGAATCCATATCTCAGCACTGCAAGAGCTCTGGTCTGCAGAAAGATGTTTCTCTTTCAAGCGGCGACGCAAAGCCTTGATGCTTCAGTGGCTAAATATTGGGAGGCCTGTCAATTTAGACATGCCTAATTCATCATCTTTGCTGGTGATTTGGTAGCTCGTATTGCCGGAAATGTCTCTCTTATAGATGGAGAATGTGGCTTTTGAATGTGAAATGGCATAGGAGATTGCCTTTTGTCTCAAAACGTACCATCAGGTCTGATTGGAAAGTGCACTGAATTTAATTTCTTACCCCGTGAGTTTAATGGTTAATAGAGATGTCCACTCATTTCCATAGCTTCCTTTTCTGAATGATTTTCTATCATTTAGAGCATTCAAGACAGTGTTTATGGGTTCGTGGGAAAGATTTACATGTGTCTGGAAACATAATGGTACACAACAATTGGCATGAGATAATATAGCTGATGAAAACATCTCCACAGCGAGGGCTGTGAGCAGTCATCAGGACAGTACTCACAACATTTCCTCCGTTATTCAGGGATTTTATGACTTCCTCTCTTAATGGCCTTTTCATCATGGTGCCAGTTCATTGGTCTGTGAAAGTCAAATGACGAAATCTTCAAGCTTCTCATGAATCAGCACCGGAGACAGATGAAATCTGTACCGATATGCATCATTAGAAATTGGGTTTCCATGTTATTTTACACATGCATCAATTTACAATGTATAGACCCACGTAATGCATGTAAAATTGTCACGTGCAACAACAAATGATCTGGTTTTCATCTCATTGTGTGATTGATCAAATAAGATGCTGAGACAGAGTTGTCAATATTTCTTAAACTTTGGTGCCATCAATTTGCTTTGTCTCTTTCCACCAGCCTGAGCCTCCATCAACAAACAAGTGGCAACTAGATAAGTGGCTAAACAAAGTTAATCCTCACAATAAAGCACTAATTAGCACCCAGTCAGACAGTCATGGGCTTAACATCTCTCAACCTGATAAAGGCCAAGCCTCAGACAACCAGAGCTCCAGCAAGAGCAAGTCCACCACAGCACTGGCACCAGCAGAACCCAAGGAGAGAACATTGCTCAGTCCTATCCGAGAGAAAGCCAAACCCAAGACTGGTCAGAAGGCTCCGGACAGCAAAAGCACCAAGGTAAAATCACCAGCCTCAGTGGAGCTTGCTCCCCCCAGGAGAAGCACTGGAAAGAAGCAGCCCAAAAAGGTGGAGCGATCTTCCAGCGGCGAGGAGCACAACTGGCCAAGACCAGGAAACTCAAGTTCTACCCCAAAAGAGAAAGAGCCCCCGCCTTTAGAACTGCCAAAACCTAGAGGCAAGGGCCCTGGGGTCAAGACGGCTCCAAGAAAGGAACCTCGGACCACCACAACAAACACTGCACCAACGAATATCACACCGGTCCAGGATAAAAAGAAGCACAGAGGACCAAACAAGATCATACCCAAGTCTAAGGAGTTCATCGAGACAGAGTCTTCTTCATCCGAGTGTCATTCGGATCCTGAAGAGCTCACCAAGGTCCAGCTTCCCTGTCCCGGTCCCAACACCCTAAACCTAAAATCCAAGGATTGCAATAGCAATATCCTGAGTGTAAGCAGCCTTACCAGCACAAGCAGCACCTCTATTCCTGATCCAGGTGCCTCGGATCTCCTGGAAGAGCCCTTCTTTTCGCCCATCCCTATTGTACAAAATGAACTATTGTCACCACTAAGAGATTTTGAGGACATCAAGTCCCTTTGGGTTAAGATTGAACTCAGCTTCCTATCACGGATCCCAGGGCAAGACCCCCCGGAGCCTCCCTCAACAAAGGTAGAGTGTCGGGAGATCAGTGTCAAGCACAGACGGCAACAGTCACCTGCCTCTATCCCTGCAGAAAAGAACCCTAGCAAATCCAAGAGGAAACACAAGGCAAGTGTTCAATGTTCTCACTCTCTTTTCATGCACTATAATTATAAAATCAAGGGCTGCAATTGCAAAATAATCATGTAATTATTATTTTAAGCAAGTAGTCATTTAGCAGGTCCTTTAAGCGACATTTACTTCTTCCATGGAAGAATTTCTTTGGAGTGCCTTGTTGAAGGACACAACCTTGATAGCTGAATTATTGCCCCTTGACAAGTTCGAATTGTACAATTAATTAGCAACCCAGATATTTAATGGCCAAAGGTTTTTATTGTTTTTATAAAATAATACTCATCCAATGTCATAATGTAAATCATAGACCTTCCTGTCTACAGGAACATATTAAACTCTTAACACCTATGGGTACAATTGGTGACAGCTCATGAAAGACCACTTGCAAATGATCCAAAGATGCATAAATGAAACAGAAACCTCAAGAGGTTTGTTTGTGATTAAAAAAAGTCCCATTAAAGTCCACTTACAACGTCAACACCTGAAGCATTAAGGTCACTTGCAGCCAGTTCTCTTTCTTGTTCACTTTAACTGAACTGGGTTTGGTTCATACGAAGTCTACCATATGTGAAAACCAGGGTCGTTAAGACCTCAGTATACAATGTTGCACACTCTAATAGAGATGTCTTCAACCCTGTTCCTGGGAACTCACTGTTCTGCAGAGTTTATCTAGAACCCTAATCAAACACAATTGAAGCAGCTAAGCAACCTCCTCAAGATTGCTTGAAAATGCTCATTGGGAACAGGTTAGAAATAAAATTTGCAGGACAGTGGGTCCCCAGGAGCAGGGTTGAAGACCTCTGCTCTAACTTTTCACTGGACCACCTTTAGCTTTGATTATATTGTGCATTTGTAGTGGCAGTGTTTCGACAACATTATGCAACATCACAGCATTTATTTCCATCATGAGTTTAGTTTTTGGCCCAGATCTAGTATTGCATTAGGAGAGTCATTTCACCCCAGCACACCCTAAAGACTTTAAATGAGGTTAAGCTCAGAACACCATGCACTCTAAAATGCTGGATCAAATATGGACCTAGCGATTGGGTTAAATGTTTAACCCAACCCTGTGGGTAGTTTTATTTAACCCAGCTATTATTTATAAATTGTTCTTTGGCTGGATTAAAATGAATGCTAAATTACCAGAGGCATCAGTATTTATTGAACATGTTATTTAATGTTAATTTCCAGTCTATTTTTGGGAATTAATTTTAAGCAAGAAATGTTGGTTGGTCAGCCCAGCATTTTAAGAGTGGTGACCAATTTATGTATAATGTTATAATGTTAGGGGTTTGATTCCCCGGGAACACATGATATGTAAAAATTGATAGCCTGAATGCACTTTAAGTCTGCTAAATGCATAAATTGAATTATTTTAATTTAATTTAAATCCAAACTGCAACTTTTTTTATTTTGTTTTATTTTTGCCAGGTAGTGTAAAATTCTCTATTCCTAATGTGTTCTTGTGTAAAGTACAATTTAAGATTTCAGTGCTATCCTGTTACTGGTGTAAGGGGAAACTGATTCTTGGACTATAAAATATGTTTTTTTGTTTTCCTTAAAGTAGATGTGTCTAACTGGTCATTTAGCCTGTTAAGCTAAATAACATGTTAAATTCATGGTAATTAACTTCCATCTCTCTGCAGTCTGAGCACTGTGATGTGATGAGTGGAGGCAAAAAGCTTCGGATGGACAAAGACGCACTTCTGCTTCCTCCTTGTATCTCGCCCATACACAACCACAAGGTCTCCGGCACAAAAGAGTGAGTTTTCAGTACTGACTCATGGCTTGTTGCCTACATTATCACACACTCGTCTTAGGAGCATGACTAATGACTAGCCATTTTGATTCTGATTTTAATAGAAAATAAAGATTCTTGTTGGAGTTTGTTCAGTAACTCCACTGAAAACCTTCATATAGAGATCCCACGATGCTTCACTTTTCTTTAACATATGCTACCAGTGTCCTCTGAAGTTTTTGCCACGTATGCATGAAAACACTAGAGATTTGCCATCTCAGCTTAGTAGCTCACCCTGTGTTATGTCCTCTGGGAGAATGCTGGGATACGCAAGAGGAGCAGCAGGTCACCCTTTTGGAGCCGCCTGCCTGCTTTGTCCCACTGCATTACAGTAATTTAACACTGACACCAGCACAACGGCTACTGCTAATTTTAGATATTCAATTAGAGTCAGGCCAGGCTAGAGCCCATCAAAGACACACACGTGACAGGGGTCATATGCTTGTCCTGTCCGCCTGAGTGCCCACCGCACTGCGACACGACTAACGCCAGCGAATCTTACGATACGATCAGCAGCGCTACATTAAATTATTAGCCACCGTTAACAACTATTACTGGAAGTGTTTAGCACCTCGGGCTATTTACTGTTATCACCTGCTCAGTGTGTTTTAAATCAGCTTGTTCACTGGGTTCACCCTTTTAATTGAATTAGAAAAGTAAAGAAGGCTTTTTATTTAGTGTTGTTAACTGATGAGACTCTTGTTTTATGGCGTATTTTCATCCTAATAAACCAAAGGCAAAAAATATATGCTGCTGTCTAGGACATTATGTCTCAGGGGAGCTTCTTTATTTAGCACTTAGGCTAAGTTTAGACTGGTAAGCGTTTATGTAAATGAATTTAGCCAACATGGAGGTGCCACCACCTCCCTCTCTCATCTGTATATGATCTTGTGCCTCTCCTATGTTGTTCTAGAAAAGGAATAAAAGGAACCAAAACCATTTGATCTAAAATGACCCTACTGCCCTGAGGGGTGAGAACAATAAAAGAGAGAACAGAATATAGCATCATATTTTCAACAAAATTACACCCTGTGTAAAATAATACACTGGATGTCAGTGGTAGCTCCTTTGATTGCAGAAAGAAGCCTTACTCTTTAATTAGGGTTTAGTGTTGTGCTGAGAGAGTTTCTTTCAGAGAGTCCAGGAAACACAGTAATGGACAGAATCAGATCTTGCAGATCAGAGAAGTTGTTTTGTCCACTTCTTCATCTCTGATTCTAAACTCTGACTAAAAAGACAGATAAATGTATACCATAATTATGTCCTACTTGAAACTGCATTTTGCATTATTGAAATTTTAAAGAAATGCAAAAATAAATTGTATATATATATATATATATATATATATATATATATATATATATATATATATATATATATATATATATATATATTCTGAGGCTTGATGCACGTTGCTATACAATTGCAAGATATATTTATTTATTTGTTTCACTATATCTTCAATATGAAATACATTTAGCAAAAAATATATATATATATGTATATATATATATATATATATATATATATATATATATATATATATATATATATAATTTTTTTTTATTTATTTTTTTCAGGTTAAGCCCAAAGCATCTAATCATTATCTCAGTTGTTCTAGCAACAAACTGTCCATGTGATTTATTTCCCCTGCTCATAAAAATGAGGTCTTAATCTACTTTTCCACATCAAGGCCTAAAGCACAGATCTAGTATTTTGGCACATGTACAATATATAGTCCCATCAGTTTACATTCACATAAGGTATATCAGACTGTGTTTGCATAAAGACACTTTTTCCCCCCATATCCCTCAGTAGTGTTTAAAACACCTCCAAATATGACTTTCTATGTCTTTGTATTAAGAAATGTTGTAAACACCACAAATGTATTGGCCTACAATAAGTCTTGAAGTGTCTTGCAAGTGTACAGTCGGATACCTTTGACATGTTTTCTATTTATTTATTTTTTTCTGCCAAGTTCTTTAAAGAAGCAACCCCGCAAGCGGGAGGATAAGCTGTTGCCGCCTCTGCTGTCGCCGCTGTCCGATGAGCCTGTGGGCCGCCCACGGAGAACCAGCGAATGCAGCTCCCTCAGTCAGGACGGAAACACCTCCACCGTCCCAAACCCCCTCCCCTCCACCCGCACAATACCTGCCTCCACCTCTTCATCATCGTCCTCATCACACAAACACCGCAAAGGAGAGAGCAAATCCTTCTCCCATTCCAAGACCAGCGCTGTAAGTCACAGACAGACAGCTAGTCTGAGGCCTGAGGCTTTCCTTGAGGCCTTCACCACATTTCCTGTGTTTTTGCTAAACTAATTACCTTCTTGGAAAGGTTTCAAAATAGCCTTGAAGACAAGAGAATGGCTCCCATGTGCCGATCGTCCCAAATCAATCTAGCTAAATGGTCCTAAAAATGAAAACACTGAGTAGATGCAGAACAGACTGAGAGTAAATGGATAGTTTATGTATTATTCAAGCTGTTCAAGGCTAATTATCGTTTTAATGTTCTCTTGCTGTTCCAGGAGGAAGACAGTCACAGCAAGCCTTCCGGCGGTTTTCACAGCAATGGTCAGTCGGAGCCAAACCTCTGGTCAAACACTTCAGCCCTGTCCACAGAGCACATGGAGCCCAGGAGACCTAAACTCACATTTAATAACACGTATGTAACAGTAACACCAGATTGCTGTGGATAATGACTGACTGAGTCTGGAAATCTTTCAGTCGTATAGCAGCTCAACATATTTCAGGTTCATGTTAATGCACACAGTGGAATTTGTGTGTAAAACAAACAGAACTTAATCACACTTTCTATCATTACAGTGTTCATAATGCAGATTACTACATGCAGGAGGCCAAGAAGTTGAAGCACAAGGCAGATGCTTTGGTAAGTCTATTCATGACATGTCTATATGCCAAAACATATACAAAAATATATGAAGAGTTCAGATGCAAAAGCCTCTAAATGCCATCTGAAATTTGCATCTAAATTTAGGATTTTTATCAAGCTACTATGCTTAGGTTGAGTCATTTTACTTTAATGCCAATCTGCAGGTCCTTTGCCAGACTATTAAAGTGAAATAACTGAACATAAATATAGGAGCCTGATAAAAATCCCAATTTTAGATGAAAATTTCAGATGGCATTTAGAGGCTTTTGCATCTGAATTCTTCATATTTATATATATATATATATATATATATATATATATATATATATATATATATATATATATATATATATATATATATATATTTTTTTTTTTTTTTTTTTATAAAAGTTTACAACTGTTATTATAGTTTACTGAAACTGAAGATACTTACTTTTATATTATTTATAACTTAATCTACAAAACATAGACACAAATATGTACATATACAGTACTTTATGAACGCATATAAATGATTAGTTCATCATTAACTAATCATGTATAAATGACTTACAACATTATAAAGTGTTACCAAAATCAACATAGAAAAATAATAAAAATACAGAAATACTAAAACCATCTAAACTTAAATTGAAACTGGAAAATAATTCAACATATTTTAAAAACTATAATAGTATCTAAATTACTAATAAAATAACACTGTATGGAATGAAATACAGAAAGAAAAAGTGGTTTTAGAGTCTTATGTATAATTTGTTTTAATTAATCTAATTAATTATTTAATTAAATAACTTTCTAAGCAGAAACAGTTTGACCGAATATGGTATAAACTAGAAAAAAACATTATAACTCATAAATTAATCTGATAACTCTCATTGGTAATACTTTTTATTCTGCCATTTTATATCAGAATTTAATTTCCATGATTAAAGGAAACATTGGAATATCAGGAAATTTTAATATTGCTATTCCCTGGCCTGAAAAATCACAGGGAAAATACTACTACTATTGCTACCTCTAATAATAATAATAATAATAATAATAATAATAATAATAATAATAATAAATGAGTACTGTAGCAGCAGCAGTATTATTAGTAGTAGTAGTATTGTTGTTTTGTTGTTAGAATATAATAATAATAATAATAACAATAATCTATATAAAAAATAATGATTAAAAATTTTAATTTCTATAGTGAATATAGGTTTTTCTAGCTTTGTTCTGCTAAAATTGGTCTTTGTCGATGTGATCTGTATAAAGCATTCTAAAAGGAATTTGGATAGCTGATAAAATCTTAATAATTCATTGATCAGAAGGTGTGGGAACCCTGATTTGGGTATCTTGGCACCTTTATTATTATAAACAGTGAGATCTTTCTGAAACTCTAGTGGAGACATGTGAAATGATGACGTCTTTTACGAAGCAGAAAAATCTGCCAAGCCAGAGACTCCATCAGTTCTCATCCAATCTCAGTGCAGCCTTGGAGAAACAGTGATAATAGTGCAATCTTAAGTTATTTTTCTTTCCGATGGGAAGTTAACACTCAGCAAGAGTAGATGAAAAATTCCTGCCGCACTGCTCTTAACTACACGGACACATAACCCGTCCACTACAGAGAGCCATTAGCAAGCTGAGGAAAAGCTCTCTCGGCAGACCTTTTATAATTGAAGACTTTCCAATCTAGGTGAGTGAAAGCCCTTGTGTCTGCCCTTAGCATCCATAAAGCAGGAGCTTTGTTAGAGATTTACAAAACAGACCCCCAGACCCTCAATAATTGGACCCAGGCAATTATCTCTGGAGACATTGTCCATTATCGAAAGTTACATACTCTCTGTCATAAATCGCGATGAGGATGTATAGGCCTAGTCATGAATACAAAGTAAGGGGAATTGGCTGCAAGTGTTATGAGCGTAGTTGCAGGCATGTAATGAATCCCGGGCGTCCACGTGCCTCGTATTAAAGGGCTCCCTTGAAAACGAAGATGAGATATGCTCTCATTGTTTGTGCTTGTCTGCGGAGCTGGATGCAGTTGGGTTCTTGGAGGCAGTCGTAATGTTGTTTAGTGCTATTGATTGGTTTGTGTTTGAAAAATTAGACATGAGAGTTCAAGTTAGCCTTTATGAGCACATACCGATAAGTCAGGATGAAAAATGTAATCCCTAAATATAGAGAAAAGCACTTTGAACAACTAAACAACATAAAATAAACTGTTCTGATTCATAAACTTGCCATGAAGTCGGCCGTAAATCTGCACATTGCCTCACTCTTGCATTACATCTTCTGACTCATCTTCTTACCTCAGCCTAATGGCTTTATGTCCTCCTCCGATGAGATCTGTTTTTCTACATGACTTTACGCGCTTCGAAAATTTACTCAATACTTGTTTTTTCTGTGTGTGTGTGGGGTGGGGGGGGTGCATGTTTTTGTGACATATCAGGACACAACTTTGTATAATGACATGGGTATGACACAGGTATTACAAGGAGAGGGTGACTTATGAGGACGTAACCCATGTCCCCATTTTTCAAAACTCTTATAAATCATACAGAATGAGGTTTTTTTGAGAAAGTAAAAATGCACAAAGTTTCCTGTGAGGGTTAGGTTTAGGTGTAGGGTTGGTGAAGGGCGATAGAATATACAGTTTGTACAGTATAAAAACTATTACGCCTATGGGATGTCCCCACTTTTCACAAAAACAAACGTGTGTGTGTGTTTATTTATTTATTTTTTTGCATAATTCTCTCAACCTTTGATTACACTTTTGCCCCACAGATGGACAAGTTCGGAAAAGCTGTGAATTACGCAGACGGGGCGCTCTCGTTTATCGAATGTGGCAATGCCATGGAACGGGACCCGTTAGAGGCCAAGTCACCATACACAATGTATTCAGAAACCGTTGAGCTCATCAGGTCAGTGCCATCTTCATGATTCAAAAATAAAAGATGATAACCTACATACAGTTGGTGCAGTCCTCGTTTTATTGACATCAGAGGCAATGAAACTAGACGGTCCTCAAAGTTCATCAGTGTATTCTAAGATCCTTTGCTAACTGAAATATGTCAGTAGTTTTATCATATTTGTGTAACTCTTGTACTTTTGTTATTGAAGGTACGCAATGAGATTAAAGAACTTTACCAGTCATTCCGCCACAATAGCTGAGAAGAAGCTCGCTGTGCTGTGGTAAGTGTGCTTTCATGTGCTTGAATGATTAAAATGTTATTTATTGATTGATTTATTTTTGAATGAATAGTTATGTTACAAAAGAATTATATTTCGAGTTAATTCTGTTCTTATTATTATTATTATTTGTATTTGTATTTTTTTTTTTATACAAAATCACCACACCACGTTTCCACAAAAATATTAAGCAACACAACGTTTTTCACAATTGACAATAAAAAAAATAAAATACAAATCTTGAGCAGCATATTAGAATGTTTTCTGAAGGATCATGTGACACTGAAGACTGGAGTAATGATTCAGAAAATTCAGCTTTGCATCACTGGAATAAATCACATTAAAAATATATTACTGTAGAATTATTGTCACCAAACTTTTGAACTGTGGTGTACTTGATAATATTTAGCTGTTGTGACCAGAATGTTGGACACAGAGAACAAAAATAATAATGATAATAATAATAAAGTTACGCTGATTACACTTATTAGAAATCTGGATGCACATTTTAACCATGTTTTAACCAGCTGGACAGAAAATAACGTTTTGTTTCAAGGCTTCTACAATGAAGAGCTACTCGATTTTACAATGTTTGCAAGACTCATAGAATCAAACATTAGCAAGTAAACATTGTGTCCTTGAGGATAATTCTACATTCCACTTTGCAGTTATGCAGGTTATATCAGATTGCCCACCCCTAAATGTCACAGAAAAAGATGACTCATGCTTCTTTAAAAGTCACTTTAAATGTCGGTTAGATGAACCCTTCCTGACTGAGAGTACATTTCAGGACAACAATGCACTAAAAAAAGGGTAACGTTTTTCCATCGCGTTTTTGAAAAGATTCGCATACACGACAATGTGTTCAAAATGTTCCCTGTTCACACAGATCCAGAGTTAACAGTGTATTTTTTTATTTATTTATTTTTTTTACTGCACTTTGAAACCTGTTTTTAAAAGTTAACATTTTCATGTCCTGAAAATGCTGTGGTCATGTAAATAAACACACACACACAAAAAAACATGAAAATGTTTACCGTATTTTAGGGCCGCACAATTAATTGAAATTAAATCGCAAAGACAATGAATCGCAATTATGCACAAGTAGCATTTCTTATGCATAACTTTCAGTGAAGCACAGTTCTGTGATCAGCAGTAAATCTCCTTCCGAAGGCCAGAGGACGCTCTCGTGCTAAAAATCCAAATATGCCCCAAAGAAGAAATCCAGGAAATGCCTACCACTGCAACTGAATAAACAGAAGATTTAACTGCTTTCACTGATTTAACGTGACTTATAAACACACGACTATGGCAATATATGGTTTATCTGAGTTCTTATTATTATTATTTTTATAATAATAAAGTATATTAATATTGAAATGCTACTCGACATAGCCTTTATAGCTGCTTAGAATAGGGTTAAACGCGATTTAGCATAGCTTGTCAGAGAGTTAGTGGTCTGCGTAGTAAATGCTGCTCTACCTGAAACCAGGTGATGGAGATTTACTGCTTATCACAGAACCGGCTTTACTGACTAAATGCGCATGACAATCGTGATTAATCCCGTTCAATTACTCGTGCAGCCCTACCGTATTTAGTTAAAAGCGTTGTTGCGTAAACACCCTCTACATAGCCAGAATGACCCACCATATGGACTGTATCCTATAGTCTCGGGACATCAAGCTAGTGCAATTCTGTTCCCTGAAAAAGTCACACTCAACATACATAGAGGTCAAAATGTGAGTTTCGTTGGTAACCCACCAGATGTAGCTGTTTTGAAGAAGTGACATACGCTTTAGGGCCTTCCAAAGGGCGTCAGAGGTGGTATTAACACTGCAGTGCCGTTCCCCGTGTACCATCAGAAGTTAAATCCAGCGCTTTGCACTAGCAGCCAGTTAAATCTCCTCTCAGCCATCGCTCGACGACAATCATCCGTATCTGGAAGGAAGCTTTAAAACACTGCTAAAGCGCTTAATCAGCTTAGAGTGGATCATTATTCCTGTATTTCATTAAGCTATTAGAGGATAATGAAAGATTTCCACATGGTGACGGCAGAAACATATTCTCGCCCAGATAAAAGCCGCCCGTGCTCTGCCTGCCTGTCACGCGGCGGCGGCTTGTTTATTTTGAATGTCAAGGTTAGTTTTGCGCTTATAGCGGGATGACAGTCATCAGTGCAGATTGGAATTCAGCTGCCAGTCTCTCCAGCTTGTTAATGAAAGCCATCTAGCAGCCGAAAGGGATTTTCAAAGGCTGCTGCGTTTATGATTTATAAACCTGGGTCGAGGACATAATACCATTGAGGCGATATTATATGCATTTAAGAGAGCTGTAAAAACATGTTTACTCTCGGGCTTCAGATATTAGGCCAATATAACCTGTGGATTTTGACCTGTGACGTCAGGAAACATTTCATGCTCAAATAAAGATGCATCTACAAGATCCCATAAAAGCCTCTGACTTGCTTTCGGAGGGACAGACACCTTTGTTTTTATATTGATGGGACTTCAGTAGTCTGGATGCGTGAGAAATGTGAGAAAACTAGTTTTGGTTTCATGGGGCTCTGCATATGTCCCAAGCATCTGGTGTCTCGCAGGCATACTGCTGAAAGGTCAGCCACCCCATGATACTGGCTGCTTTTCCCTCAGTGCTCATATTGATGCACACTGCTGGTTATCATAATACTGTTGTTGTCAACAAGATACTGTTGATGTCATGACATCAATATTTTCCTAATTAATGCTATACAGTTGCTTTGACACAATCTGTATTGTTAAAAGCGCTACATAAATATAGGTTACTTGATTTGACTTGACTTGACGTCCTTGCCATAAACACTACTGGCTCTGTGAATTAGGCTATTAGAATTTAGAAACAGATTTTTGACACTATTTGCTTATATTGACTATAATAGTATCCTATAGCGGATATACATGCATCACAGGAATTTTTGTTGTTGTTGTTTGTTTTGTTTTGTTTATCTGAACACGTAACCAAGTATTTATAGACTTTAAAGCTGCAGTCGGTAACTTTTGGCGCTCGCGTCTGGCGGAAGAACATTGTGTGACGGATAAATACAACAAGATAAAATGATACGACTGGCATAAAAACTTTGACCTTCACGTGACCAAGATGTAACACAGAGAATGCAGCCTTTTTTTTTTTTTTTTAAATAAAAGATCGTTATGGCTCAGCGCTCTTCTACCTGTTATTTGATTTGCAAAAATCCACCGCTCCCGGCTCTTCTGGTCCAATCAGTGCAAGGCTGTTTTGTGTTGAAAGCATGATAAATATTTTCCAGTTTTAATGTAACATTCATGCAACAAAAAGTAAGTTTCAATAAAAATCGATCCCTGCGTCATTATAAAGCAAAAACACCCAAACATTGCCTTGATGATGCTGCACTAATTGTCCTTCAGCATCTTTCAGTATTCCTTGAATATGTTTGGCAAGATCATAATAGGACCTTAATGAATATTTTCTCTTTTACAGCAATCGTTGTTTGTCACTTCTATACTTGCGAATGTTCAAGCTCAAGAAGGATCATGCCATGAAGTATTCCCGCTCACTAATGGAGTATTTCAAGGTATACGACCCCGTGCCTCTGTTGCTTCGTTTATTGCAGTTAAGAAACAGAGCTAGAAATCTTCACTTTTGTTTGAATAGAATAGTTTCCAAATGCCATTATTAGCATACATTGTCAATCTGTAAGCTAATTCTGATTATTAGCATTTGCATGAGACGTAGCATGCTTGGACTTAGCGATTATGTGCTGTGTTTCTAAATGATTTTTATTCTTGCTCCCTCAGAATTCTGCAAAAAGTTCCCAAGCACCTTCGCCGTGGGGAGCCAATGGAAAGTACGTGCATTTTCCTCTCTTTGCCCTTTTGTGTTTCTGCCAGCTTGTGAAAAGATTCCATCATGCTTAAGAACAGCCCTCCTGAATCTTCTTCCCGCTGCCAAGTGGGGAAAAAAATATAGTGCGAGATATGAAACCCCAGTCATGGTTACTTGACATCAGAGAAAGGACATGAAGAGATGAACTCTGGGAAAGCAGCATCGCTTCCATGTCAGCTCTATGGCAACCCAGTACCAATGGGGTGAGGCAGTGCAAGAGGTGCTGTGTTTGCCTTTGTGTGTGTGTCTGATCCAGACTCTATCTGGACACTACCCAGGCCCGCTGTTCGGCTGCCAACCTGCCTGTCAAAAGCAATTAGCCTTACCGGCTCGGCCCCTGCAGCCTCTACATTAGCAGTAAAGAGCCATCCGTACGTGCTGTAACTGTGATCAACACATCCATCCTCCACCACCTCCTCCTCATCCTTTACCATCACAAATCTTTTTTCATCTCAGAGGGAGTTTATTTATTTTAGCTGAGCCCTGAAACCAGCCACGAATGGGCCCGGCTGTTGACAGGGCGCATAATTTAGCCGGCCGAGGCTTGAGTGTGTTTCCATTTATCAGTGGATCACAGGCCACTGAACCAGATCGTTTAGGGTGAAGCACTAAAGAGACCAATGAATATGTTTGCCGATAGTTGTCTGGAGGAACGATACTGTCTGCAGGTTACTGTTGATAATGTACTGAGATACTGATTACAGAAACATAAAGAATCTCATAGCAATGTGAGTAGCTTGTGAAAAAGTGTACTTCAATTAAATCTATATGCAGATAAACTAATATTATTAAAAGAAAAGGCCACTTAGTTGACACTCACACTTTCTTGACTATATTTGTTAACACAGTGTACTTTTAAAAACTTTTAAAAAGTTGTAATCATGTAAAATTAAAGATTTTATGTTCCATGTGTGGTGGTTATGTCATGATAGAAGTAACGTTGTGACAGAAATGTATGCATTTACGTCAGAGAGAAAAAAATGCATTCAAAATCTAATTTTCTCACGGGAATCTCACAGGAACTAGACTTTTTCAACTTCATATTTGGAACATAACTTATTTAGATGTATGGCTTTGATTTTATAGCAATTTTAGATTTCAAAATATTTTTTTAAATATTAACCTCATGTAAATTAAAAAAGTATAGTACATTTTCTTTATGACATTGACATTTTCTTTACAGTAAAATTCAAGTACATTTTAAATAATTAGGTTATCGTAATCTTATTTTGATGTTGATTAACATACTAAAGCATTAAAGCAGGTGCTCGATTATAGATTTATTGTAGTGTGTTATTTGGTAATACATTTTATTTATTTATTTTATGTTCTAAACTGCAAATGCATTATTACAAATTCCTTTTCAAATAAATTATATGCAAATTTTAACAGAAAGGACATTAAAGTATATTTTATTTGACCATAAATGCTTGTCAGAATGTTCAGCAGTACAACTATATTTAAAAGAGAATCGTATTATGAAATTAGATAAAAAAAGATGTACTAAAAAAATGTATTTCTCTTTGGAGTGCTACAGGCTTTTGGTCCATAAAGAAGATCTGTAAAGTTGCAAAGACTAAAGTCTAAAATCCAACAAGATATATCCTCACTTAAAACGGTTCATTCTAACATGCCCCCACATCTCTACGTCACTAAGTGGGAAGATTTGCATAATGCCGCCCAAATGTCCACGCAAAGAAAGAAGGTGTAACCTTTATTCTCGCTGTTGCCACTGCTGCCATGTCGAGTGTGTTTCATTTTATGAAAGCAAATCTACTTGTTTTCCCTTCCAAAAGAGGACACGACTAGAAATGAGTGGTTAACTTGTATTTCAACACTTTTCCAGAACAGTCCAACCCAAATATTCAGATGTGTGCTGTGCATTTTATGGAAGATGAGGACTGTTTCCTGAGTAACCAGTAGCTTGCAATGCATCTGTGGCACAACGGCTGTTTCTATAAAAAAAAAAAGTGAAAGTCGTGACATTTGCCAAGTATGGCAGCCCATACTCAGAAATGGTGCTCTGCATTTAACCCAGTTTGCACTTAAGTATATATTTTAATGTATATAATTTCCATAATAACTACTCATTTTACAAGTATGCTAAAGAGTACATCTTTTACACAAGGGCAGTCATTACAGCCAATCAAGATGTATATGATTTATATAAAGCTGTCTGCACAGGATTTTGAGCCAATGAGATTTCACTGTGGCTGTTGAGCATAACATAACATAAATAGAAATTAAGCTACAAACAAAATGTCTTTGCGTGCCTTACTCACCACTTACATTAAATAGTGTGAAATGGAGCAGGAATACGGTGGATTGGATTTCCGGTGGATTGAAATTCTCATTGGTCAGTATTTCATCTTTCTCCTAACAGGAGCACAGGTACCCCATCTCCAATGTCCCTGAGTCCATCTCCTGTCAGTTCAGTCAGCAGCAGCACTGGAATGATGGGCTCTTCCTCCGCCTCTGGAAGTGTGGCCATTCCCCAACGCATCCACCACATGGCAGCCAGTCATGTCAACATCACCAACAACATCCTGCGCAGCTATGAACACTGGGAAACCGCTGACAAGCTGGCCCAGGAAAGTCAAGGTAGGATGGTTTTCGAGTTGCATTTCAGGATTTATTGTTCACTAGACAGTTTTTCAAACACTTTTCTTTTTCTTTAGACTGCAATTAGAGAGTATAGCTGAGCGATAAATACATATGTATGCATTTGCAGTAAGACTGTTGGTGAAAGTGCATTTAAATTAAGTTTGGGTGTAACCCAGTGGCTATTTTTGTTACAGCTCCTTAAAAATCTCAAAGGAATCAGCATTTTTATAATATCGACTTCAAATTTGGAAAAGTAAATTATGTATGGCTTTATATATGGCTTTGATTTTATAGCAATTTTAGATCCCAGAATATTTAGTAAAATATTTATATATAGGATAAAAAAAATCTTTAGTCCAGTACATTTATTTACAGTAAACGTAGAGTACGTTTTAAATAATTAGATTTTAATCTGTGTGTGTGCTTTAAAGTATACAACAATTTATTTTCACTTTTAAAATGGTTCACAAAATTATTATAATTTTTCAAACGTTGAAATGATTTGGTAAAATATTTCTAAGCAAATATAGTTTGTTTGTTTTTTTTACTGTGGTCTTACATTCATTAAGTGACATACAGTTTGAAACACATGCAAGATTATTTTAACGCATTTTTTTCAAGAAAGTACAGTTTCAGAACACAAACACTCAAAACACTTACGGGAGTAGCGTTTGTTTATCTATGCTGCAAACAAAAAAAAAATACTTTAACCCTTTCAGTGGTGAGTTTATCATATTCTAGCGGTCCCCCGGTGTGAGTTTTCACAAATATGTGTGTTTTGTCATTTAAAATCCTTTCCTAATGTGCCCCCTCAGATTTTTGAGCCAAGTGGATTATGAATGCAGCTTGCAAAAGACAAAAAAAAAAAATAATAATAATAATAATAAATATAGCAGAATAATATTTTGTATATTAGAGTTTTAATACAATCACACCGTGTGATTAGATCGTTCAGTGCGGCACAGCATCAGCTGCTGAGCCAGAGACAGATGCATTTACAGCTCTGCATTATAGCCAATCACACACAATGCTGTTTAGTTATGAATGAAATGACCAATCAGAGGTATTCAGATGAGTCATCGCTAAAATTTGTGTTTTCTTCAGTCTAGGCTAATAAAAAGTTTAATTTCAGTTTTGGAACGGTAATGGCCTAATACCGTGGAACGCAGGAACATAAATGTTCAAATACCAAAAGGAACTGATAAATTTCAATTTTTTATTTTTTTTAAGGCCTGCTTTATGCAATTGACCAATATCTGTATCAGTTGTTTTTGTTCGAATCGGTATTGTATCTAGCATAAAATAGTAAAAAAAAATATATCGGTGCATCCCTAATAATAATAATAATAATAATAATTATAGCTTTTTCTTCTTTTTTTTTTCTTTTTTTTTGATTTACTAGACATTTTTTGGAAAATAGTTTCCACACCAGATTTATTGAGTGCACATATGTACATTATGGTCAGAGGTTTGTATTATTTTTAGATATCACATATCAGTATTAGAGAGACAAAAATTAGTTCAGGGCTCTTTTATGTTGCATCAAGAAACAATCATTGCAGTAAAGAATGACTTTTTCCCGAATACCCCCAAAAATCTCTTTCCTGCGGATAAATCTCATTTGTCTTCACTGTCATGTATCTCAGCGTTATATAAGAATTTCACCTCTCGCACTCGCAGCGTTATCAGTGACTCAACGTTTGATACGGCCCACCAGAGAAATTAAAAAGCCACTATGCTAATTGCATTCGAGATCTGATGTGGTTTGTCATTTCCTCTCTTTCTCTCTGTGTGTCCTCTGGAGGAGACTAATTAAAACGCTCTGAGACCCTGCGTGTTGTACGAGGTCTCCCCCGCCTCAGAAATCAGCCGTAATAAACTCTCTCTCAACTTCCCCTCCTCGATCTCTTTCCTAGAAATGAATGCAGTTAGGTGATGGTGGGTACGAGCTTTTGTCATAATGATAGCAGGATTGGCTAATTATGACAGTATCAGTTCTGACTCTGTGGTCAGCTGTTGTCATCTATTTGCTAATTGCTGCAGTCACTAGTAGGGGGCAGTAATGTCATCAGTTACCTCCGTTATCTTCAGGCTGATTCAAGTTAACTTAAGAAGATTCACATCGAAGGAAAATTTAGTTAAAGATTGATTGCTTATTTTTGGTTTATTTTTTGATAATTTGTCTGTGTTCAGTAGAGAGAAATTATTATATAGCATGTCTATCATGTTATTGACATCTTTATTTTAGAATTATCATTCATATCCTCACATGAACTAAACCGAGCACTCTTTTTACACTTTTTGTTAAATTATGTAATTGTCAAAAAGCAAAAACAAAAAGAACTTACACACACATTATGTATATGTATGTTCTTATTTTCACTGTTTTTATTTTCTAACAATGATTTATTCAAAAAGGATTTCATCAGAGCTGAATATGCATGTCAAAGAATTTATACATTTTGTAATTAAACAAATAATGTAGCAGTAACATAGAAATAATTTTTCACATTCACTCACTAATGAGAAGTTGCTGATCAGATACAATATGGTTTTAGTTAATTTAGTTAATATTAAGTTATGACTGTTTTATAAAACAATTCATCGAGTTGGACCCTGAATGTGAACTTTTGAACAACATTCTTATCTGGAATTCAAATTCCTCAAAGTCTTCAGAACAATCTTTAAAAGTTTAGAACATTTAAAAGAAAAAATAAATAATATAAAATATTCTTAATACTTTATACTTAATTTAGAAAATAAACAGAAAATAGCAAGCTTTTTTCATGAATAAAGGCAGGATTCCGTCTATTTTCCACTTTTTAGACCACTCTAAAATACAATCACTGGCAAAACATGATCTTTTTTATGATTTGCAATGTATGTGTTGTTTTTAAACAACTCTGTCTTCTGTGAATACATTTACTACTTTTGAATGCCGTCATCGGGTCAAGATGTTGTAGTTAGTCTGCCAGCAAGTTACATTTGCTTTATTGTTGGTTTTTATTGTCAATGGCACATAAACAATGGCGCTAAATCTCAAAAAGGTTAGCAACACCTGTTATATATAATTTACTCTAGTCATATGTAAAAAAATCAATCAATCAATGTTGGCCCCATGTTGCCAATGGCTCAGTGTGTCTCTCTCTGTTCTGACAGAGTTCTTTCTGGAGCTGGACTCAGTGATGGAACCGTTGACGCAGCACAGCAGCATGACAGAACTGGTGCGCTACATACGCCAAGGACTGCACTGGCTTCAGCTGGAAGCCAATTTGTTATAGTGCTGGCTCTTCCACTGTGCTCTTCCTTTCTCTCTGTCATACTCTCTCTCACTCTCTCCCACCGTTCATCTCTACCTCCACCATCTTTGCCATCTACCACCCTCCGGAACCCTGAGGGAAGTCGTCAGTTAACTACTAGCGAGCCTCAGAACTGTGAGTTATTCCCTGGAGGGAGCCATGTCCTCGTTCCAGCTTGATTCCCGTTGAGTGCGTCAGGAAAGTCTTAAGATGTCGTAGAAGGCGGACCTGGAAGGACGGAGCGCTGCTGCATCACATCACAGCACTACGGGAGGCTACATTTATGCATCTGTTACAAGAACATGGTAGCAGCGGGCAAGTGAACAATGTTGTTGAAGAAAAATTCAGCTAGTGATCTCTGTGATGTGGGCCAGGCAAATCTATTTAGCTTTTTAAGGCAGGAGAGGCCAGAAACACACTTTACGCAAGTACACTAAGATAAGTATGAATGTTTGATCAACATATTACAAGCGCAAAATTCACATGAACATTCGTAAAGTGTGAAACTGTGTGTGGCACATAAGCAGTGATAGAGTTACTTCAAATGTCTGTGGGTCAGTGACATTAAGTTTTGGTCCTGTATATTAATTTACTCACAAAATAGATTTAAAAAAAACTATTCATACTTGAAGGGGCATGTTTTAATCAAAGTTCATTTTAAAGCATTAAGTCAGATATATCAGGGTGAAAAAATTATTATGATTTAATAATGAAAAAAGTTTTTTTATTTTTTATTCTTCATCCGTCATATATATATATATATATATATATATATATATATATATATATATATATATATATATATATATATATATATACATATATATACATATATATACTTTTATTCCTCATGGACACATTAAATTGATCTAAAGTCAACTTTACCGTCACGTAAAAAAAAAATAAAAATAATAATAATAGCCTGCATTACCTTGCTAATTTTTAAAAGCACTAATTTATTTATAAATTTCCTTCACTGCTCATTAATATTTGACCAAAAAAAAAAAAAAAAAAAACATAAATTAGGAAACAATATCACACAAAGAACCCTTCATCTCAATATTTAAATTGACATCTCATTTTGACATCTGAATACTTACTTTACTAGATGATCATCAACTGATGTTCTTAGCTAAACCATGAGAGAAGTTTCCTTTCCTTCTGCTGGGAGACTCTGGAACATGACTGGACATGTTTTGTTTACTCTGGTAGGCGCTATAGCACCCCTTGTGGCGTGGCTGAAAATACACACACTGGCTGTTGAATTATGAATTGTGTTCTGACTGCTTTCAGAACACGGCACATGGATCCAATCCGTATAGCTGCCATTCATGTACTTGCGTAGAGTATATTTCAAGCCTTACCCCTGCGAGATTGAGATCCACAGGAATTAAAGTGCAGATAAATGAGCTGTTAACACTGCATTCATCTCGAACGCATATATTCACCCCATCTGCAGATTCACACGTGTCCATTTGAAATCATGCTTATCTGTCAAGGCTTTTGGGATGACTGTAAGGGACGGGTATGGTTGTCATCTATTCTCTCAAACATCACCGTCTTTCTCTTTTACTGTGGCACCGTGACAGCTGGCGTCAGTGTGAGCAGGATGATAGGCGCGTTGGCTTCGCTCCAAAAGACAGACTTCACGTCTTGTGTTCACAGCGTCAGAGGCTGATGGGAGATATCCCTGTCCAATTAACTGATACATATGCACATATGACAGATTGATATCTTCTGAAAGGGGTATCAGAGAATCTTAAAGATTTCTTTCCAATATGTACCATAATGACTGTGTTGTATATGACAGCTACTTTAACTGTTCGGTGTTTGTTCAATCTTGCATGTTAATGCAGAGAGGTAGAGGTAGAACTGAGAGACATCAGCGTATTTAATGAGCACTATGAAGAATCAATGTTTTGTCCAATGCTTTTTTTTTTTTTTTTTTTTTTTTTTTTGGTTGAATCCAGCATCTTTAGGGCTGGCTCGATAACATTTAACATTAAGTCGTTATCTATAGAGAGTTTATTAATGCTTGTACTTTATAACATTACATTTTTCTATCTCCAGAGACACTCCCCAAAAAAGCAAGGTCAGAATTTTGCGGCCTAAATAATTGCGTCATGTGATCCAATCACAAACCTTTTTTAATCAAGTGTTAATTTTTCCATGCATAAACTCTTTACTGATGAATTTAATGTTTAATATGATGTGGAATTGTTGATAACCTATCAGTGAGATACAAACTGTTCCTTCTTGCTGGTCTGTTCATAGATGTAGGTATTTGAGAGTGCGTGTGTGTGTGTGTGTGTGTGTGTGTGTGTGTGTGTGTGTGTGTGTGCGTGTGTGTGTGTGTGTGTGTGTGCATGTGTGTGTGGAGCAGATTTTCATTGGCAGGGTGTGTTCATTGTATTGTAAAGCTTCATATATCTGTCAGTCTATCACGTGGATGTCAGAATGTGAGCGAAAGACGGCATGTATGTGTGAAATAGACATTTCACTAAGATTATTCAAGTGCCTGCGTATCCAATGGAAATTTATTAGAGTCTATATTTAAGGATGACAATGGATCTGAATGATTTTCCATACCATATTGGTATATCCAATTTTTCTGTTTTCATAACATGATTATTTATTTATTTTCTGTGTAAAAATGGCAGTTGTGATACCTGTTTTTCGCTTTAATGTGCAAGTACATTTCAGACTTTCGTTTTCTGCTCTGATGATGATAGAAAATGACTTAAAAGTGAATGACGTCTAAGTGCATTTGAATTCTTAACATATTGTACAGCTGAATATACAGTACATCACATCATATACGTTTCGCATTAGCTCCTTCGCAGATGTTTCCTGGGCAACTTTTACATAACGTAGCGAGAAATGCATACTGTCCATTAATGGTTTATAGTGCAATACTCACTGTAGCACACCAATAGCAATACTTCAGGATAAAGTATACATAACATCTTACAACAACATTAATTGCGGAGAAATTACGGAAGCCTTTATTCACTTCATGGACTTCCATTGATGCAAGGCAAAAGTATCATTATGCAAATAGTGAAATTCACCTTCCCATTAACAATATTACCAGCTGTTTTCTTACTTGTATAGAGTGGGTTTCTAAAATGTGTGTGGTTTCTGTCGCATCTGTTGCTGTGCTTGTTTGAGTTATGCCAGTTTGGCAGAGAAATCTATGGGCCTCTGGCAGTTCATCAGAAACCAGCAGCACTGATTCATTCTAGCAGTGAAGTAAACAACCTGCTCTGCTTATTAGATGCACCTCTAATGCCCCCAGTTTGTCTTGCAATGATAACAACAGTTGTATTCTTTCTGGAGCTTTTTGCTCAATTTATATGCTCTTCCTCAATTGGGAATAAAGCAAGAGGGGAAATACATTTGGTCCAATACTCTGCTAGTACCTGTTCAGGCTTGATAAAAAAAAAAAAAAAAAAAAAAAAAAAAATAGTTTTATTACATTGTTACAAATTAGTTATTACAATGTAATAATGCAAAAAATTTACACACGTTTCAAGGAGTTTGTATTTCTTTTGAGTTTGATTAATAGTAGGTGGAAACATTACCGATATGACAGTTTACAGATACATAATGCACTTCTTATTTGAATATTAAATTATAATTATACAAATATCTCTTTATTATTATTTGTTTAAAAAAAATTAAATAAGGGCATTGAACAAATATTGACCAAACCCAGGGCAAATCAATATTTATTGTAATCATGTATTCTAGAATATATACTACAATGAATCATGATGACTAATGGTCTGAATATCTATACATACAGTTTTGTTGCAATCAGAAATCACATTCATTGGCCAAATGTACGGTATAGAGCCTAAACCAGCAAGGTTGTCCTTAAAAGTGCCACAAAAATAATCTCAAGACACATAATATCCTTTGTCAAATGGATTTAATATATATGATGTTGCTTATATTGACCTTGGTAATATTTCATTTATTTTAGGACCTCATTGCATTATACTAATTTGAAACAAACATTTGAATCTATCTGAGAACCTTATTGACTCTATCAGTTAAAAAAAAAATGCCCACAAACACAACTATGCTATTTGATTTTATCATTTAGCATTTACATTTGCTGCCGAACCATTCTCATAGCAATTACTCCACGTCTTTCTGAGGTATCATGAGATCGCTTTGATTCTTTTTGCCTCTGAATGAGCTCTAC
Source organism: Carassius gibelio (assembly GCF_023724105.1). Lineage (NCBI taxonomy): Eukaryota > Metazoa > Chordata > Actinopteri > Cypriniformes > Cyprinidae > Carassius > Carassius gibelio. Next base: position 924,081 of record NC_068409.1, on the reverse strand, counting down.
AACGTTGAAAAAGCCTATCAGGAAGAACAATCTCCAATTAAAGCAGGCTCAGCTGGAGGCTTTCTATTTGCTCTGCAAATTTAAACTTGTAAATAGCTCTTCGCTACCATAAAATAACACATCATGTCATCAGTTAAAGATCTTCCAATTCCCACGCTGATTAACAGGCGGCATGTACCATGGTACGTTTAAAGGACTGACGATTAATATTAAACTTAAGCACTTCTCTTATTAAGCCGTATGAGTATTTTGATATAACACAAGTTTACTGATTCTTATTTATTGCCTATGGACCGTAAAATGTCATTGTATTTAAACGAACGCATTACAAAGTCAGTTTCTAACTTCATCAGAGTTTTCTTTTTTAAATACCTTATTGCAAATGCCTTGTTATACTAATGTAAACTGTAGAGAATCAAAGAACAGTTATTTACAGTCTTGTTCTGTCCGTTTGTCTTTCTCTGTACAGTATAAGGTTGTGCACCATGAATTGTCTTCTTGAGATTGTAATTACATCAAGGTGTTGCATTTTGACCCTGAAACCCATCCACAGCTTTGAATCGATCAAGATATGCAACATCTCTCATTGCTTTCATGTCATTTTTGCTATGTTCTACATTTTTCAGGTGAATCATCAACTGGAGAATCTTATTGAATCAGAGTGTACAAATTGGGAACTCTAATGGGTTTTCTCACAGAAGATAGGTATTTACACAACAAGGCAATACTTACTTTGGGTGGATATTTAGAAGCCATTGAAGTAACCAAATGAAAGGCAATGTATTTGAGTATATTGGTGGCATAGAAAGATGTATCTGCCAAAGCATGTCTGGGTCACTACTGGCAAAATCTAAAACTGAAATTGGAGAAATGTTCCAAAGAGCAGGTCATGTCTATTGAGCCTTACGGAAAATTATAGCATTTCCTTTCCTAGTGGTTTCAGAAATGCAGCCATCATACTGTTATTTAAGGAAAGTTTCAAGGTTTCATTTTGATAAAATATGCAAACTGATTTATGTGGAGAAAAAAAAAAAACCTAATGGCAAAGAAAAACAAGTTTCTTACGAGTTTTGATGCAGCATGACTCTTTCATAATCAAAGTTGCGTTTAATTAATACTCGATTTCAAAGACGTCAGTATTGTTATATGTTGTAGACATATTTAAACCTTTCAGAAAGCAGTTCTGTGAAACTTGCGCTTTATAGAAATGCCTCAATGCTACCTATTGCCTAAAAGTATGTTGGTTTGACGTCAAGACAGAGCGGGATTTCTACTTCAAGAAAAGGACCTTTATCTTACAAAGGTACTGGCTGTTGGCAAAGTTGTACACATTACTTGCAATGACAGAAGATTTCAATGTTCTGGCATGCTGTAGAATTTAGATTTTTGTTTCGTTCCTTTTTTTGTACAGAGCAGGTAACCTGCAGTGCTTTGAATTTATACATTGTATAGTTGTACGAATTCATTTTAAAATGCGTTATGTATCAAAACCCTTCCTGCCTGGTTAGCTTTGTATTTACAATGTGTTGCACAAGTCCAGCAATTTTTTTATTCTTCTTTTTTCTTTTTTTTTTTCTTTTTTTGCCAATTGTATGTTTATTTTATAATAAAACTGTCAAAGGTAATGAACAAAACTGAGATGTAGTTATGTTGTTTTTAAATGTTTAATGTCTGTATAAAAATGATGAATAAAAATGGTATGAGCCAAACTCAAAAAAAAAAAAAAAAAAATTCTGACCAAATATGACTAACTTTGAGTTTTTCCCTCTCTTTATTGGTCATAAATGTCACAGAAACCGCATCATCTTCTGAATAAACAAGACATGCATTAGCAAAGCATCATTGTAAGTGGAAGGAACGCATGACTCGAAATGGGAGATGAACTGCATGGAAATGAATTTTAAATGGTGAAACTGAACACCTTTTTATTTGTCATCTTATACTGAATGAGACATGAAATACTATTGGATTTGTCAACTGACCACATTAACCTTAAACCACCCCAGTAAATAGAAATTTGTTTCTCAGGACAGACCCAGTGAACTGAAAAATAGACCATCATGCGATGGCTTTGTTGGTGTTCACCAAATGTAGCAGGAGAACATTTAAATTTATTGCATGTATTTCCCTCATAAAACTAAATTCTAAACATCACATATGCATGACATATTTTCATTTAAATCATACTGCAGTTACTGGGCCTCATAACAGCATTCTGCTTGAATATAATTCCCTCTTATTTATTCATCACTGGGATAATTTGCATGATCAGATATGTCTTATTAATTTATGAGCCTCTTTGTGTGGGGGGAAGCACTACAATTCTATAAATTAAGCCATACGATAATACACCTTTAATATAATAATGTGGCTCATAAAACACACCTTTATTTCTTATTTTTAGCCATGGGTTCCTCCCATTAAATAACACTCCAAATTATGTGTCAAAGAGAACTTTTATTTACTTAATACGAGCTTTTCATTTCTTCCTGGTACTGAGCCACCTCCTTGACAGTTAAGATTTATTGATTTAATTGCCTGAGGTAACCATGCAATAAAACCATTGCAAAGATAAATTTCCATGGCGCTGTGCACAATCAAGGTGATTTTTCAGACACTATGGCTACATGTCTTCAGGTTACAGGTGCAAATGTATAAGTCACTGTCCTCATTACTAAGGGGCAGTTTTAGTGGTGAAAGGTGTAATAGTTTCAAGAGTGAATGTTTCCTGATCTGAGCATTTGCTAATTGACAGTTTCAGCGGTGAGGTGAATTTATAACATGAGCAAAAACTGATCGTATTTCTCTTTAGGATTCAGAAATGTGCTAGTTATGAGCAATGTTTGAGCTCTTGCAATTTTTTTAACAAACTATAAAAGCAAATTAGTCAGTTTGAGACATATTCTGTCTTACTGACTTTTGTTATATTTGGGGTCTAGATAAAGGGATAGATCAACCATGTATGATAATTCTGTCATCATTTACTCACACTCATGTCAATCCACAGTTGTATGAGTTTCTTCTGTGGAGTGCAAAAGATGTTTAGCTGAGTTTCTAAACTGCTCTCTTCCATCAAATGACAGTAGATGGGGACCAGCTTCATAAAGAAAAAAAAAAAATCAATATTGCATTTAATAATTCTGCATATTATTTTGTTCAAATTGGTATACAACTGAGGAACATCAACAGAAATGTATCATATTAGAGTCAGCAATAATCTGTGGAAGCCTGTTTCGGCCAATGAATAAAAAATAAAAGGTAATTGCAAGTTTATTTATTTATTTTATTTTTATTTATTTTTTTTTAATTACATGATACATTTAAATTCCGTTTAAATTCCATATTTAGACTTAATATCTTGCAATTGTGAGTTTATATAACACAATTCTGAGAAAAAAGTCACAATTGACCTATCGTAAGCCCCTCCCCTCGAACACAGATGAGCCAATGACAGTCGAGTATCAGTTGCACGGGGAGCAGATCTCGGACATGTGTAGGTTTCAGTGCTATAGTATAGAGAAACATTGGAAGATCCGAAGCTCACATCGTTTTTATGGGGTTTATGCTTCGAAAATGGAAAAACAATGTACCTGAAGTACTTATAAAAGTGATTCCAGGTATTCAAAGATGATAGGCAATGGAATTTATTTGATTCTATTTCCAGAAAGAAAGAAAGAAAGAAAGAAAGAAAGAAAGAAAGAAAGAAAGAAAGAAAGAAAGAAAGAAAGAAATTATTTACTAGCATAGGTCTCTGCTTGCTGATTCCATTGAAAATTAATTAATTGATTTGATGAGAAAATAAGAGATTCAATTTAAATTCACCATGTATATTTATTTTTTATACATAACTTAAGGTCTTTGAGATTCCAGCCTAAAAGGCAGTAAAATCAATCTAAACACAACATTGGGGTTAAACAATTTAAACTAACTTGAAAGCTAAGGAAAGATTTTATTCTTAAGGGGTCAGTGAAATTCCCCTTACAGTTTTAGCGTTTTATTTCTGTTTTACACCTATCAGAACAGATGTTTTTTTTCATGAATTTGCTTAACCATTTTGAGTGCAGCAGGTATAACAAGTCAATCTCAATTACGTCGCCTCATTGCCCAAAGGATCAGATAACAATATAGACCAGGTAACTGTCAAGAAAATTTCACACATAAGAATTGTGTTGTTGCAGTGTTAAATATTGTGTTTTTCTGTAGCACACAAACACCTTCAGCCATCCTCTCAAACGTGTGAAAACTTGCGAAAAACATTGTTTTAAAGTAATGAGAGCACTGCTTTACATCTCTTTCCCCGGAAAGTGTTCTTCATTGTTTTTTTTTTTTTGTGGTTTTTTTGTTGTTGTTGTTTTGTTTTTTTTTTGGGGGGGGGGGGGGGGGGGGATGGGTTGTCAGACTTCAAATAGTGTTCAGGCTGCTTGAGCACCAATTATTTTAAAATTGGATCTTGCACATTACCAATATCTTATATATATTTTTAAATTAGTTTTACTATTTATATAAATGGGTTATTATAAAATCCAAAAAAAAATTTAATTATTATTATTATAACAATTGCCTGATTGCTGAACGCCTACATGATTAGACTTTTTATCTCTTGAAATCAGTTTATTTGACAGTCAACATATTAAGCAGACATTTTAAGAAATACTATCTACAATCATGCAATTAAACGTTTTTTCTTCCTTCCCATCTTGCCGTTGTTACTCAGCTCAGCAGTATTGACTTAAGTGTGTTAGCTGCTTAATTAAATGATTCTTGATTAGAGCCAGAGCCTGGTGAGAACAGCACATCACATTTCACTGCTTTATAATTGGCTGCTTGTTACATACGCTCAGACTGAGATGTGCAGAGGGCAAAATGTATTAGATTTCACTTGCATCTCTTAGTTGAGCAATTAGACAGAGTGTACATGCGACAGACTTTTAAGAGTTAGACCAAAGGAAACACTATCTCTTTTTTTATGTGAAATGCTTTGGAACATGTTGGCAGAGTTCACAGCATTTATTTCCCAGGTATTTCGAATGTAGAGAGTGTAAACAAATGAATTCACATAAAGACTCTAATGTTTGCTCTAAAAGACTAATAAAGTATTGGATTTATCATATAATGTTTACTGCTTTAAGCAACTACATGATTCAATAACGATTATTGTTTCTATTAAAATGGTATAAAGCTACTCAAAGAAAAAAAAATAAAATTGCAATAGCAAAACTGTATTGCAATAAAACACTTTGAATGTTCCTCATAATTCCAACTTTGATGTCCCACGAACGAAAGAAAGTCACATGGGTTGGAACAACATGAGGGTCAGTATGTCACGATAGGTATTGGGGAAAAACACAAAGAGAGGGTAGATCCAAATGCAGGTAAGGGTTTTATTTAAACAGAGGGGTAAATACAAAATAAACAGTCATGAGAGACAAATCAAACAAAAAGGGAACCGGATGAAACGGGGAACTCGGAAGAATGGAAAGGTAGAGGAAGTCTGGTGGAACGAGAGAATGAGACACATAGGGTAAGACAAAGCAAGACTGATGGACCTGAAACACAATGACATCAGACAAGGACTCCGTGACATAGACTAAGACAGACTGGGTATTTATACACAGAAGGATAATTGGGAAACAGGAGACAGGTGGGGTGAACAATCAATCAGGTAACAAGGAGGAAGGTGACCATATAAGGGAACAGGAAGTGATCTGGGACAGGCACCGTGAGAAGGAGGACATCTAGTGGAACCCCGGGGAACAACAACCCAGACACTGTGACAGTACCCCCCCTCTACGGAGCGGCTACCAGACGCTTAAAGACAAAACATGACACAGAGACCAGGAGGGAGGCGGACAGGTGGAGGCTCAGGGGGAGGGACGGAGGGCCAGAAAAGGAACACATGGGGGACAAACACCAGAAATGATACATAAAACCGGGAGATCAGGAGGGAGGAGGACCGGATGAAGTACAGGGGGAGGGACGGAGGGCCAGACTAAACTAAAGAGAACAGACAGAAACAGAACTCAAAAAAAACACAAAACATAAGTCCATGAAGGACATGTTGAGGCGTCCACTAGGACGGAGCAGATGACCACCACAGCCGTGTGGTCAAGGCCAGAGCCCTCCCGGGCGGAGCGGAAGACCACCATGGCCTTGTGGTCAAAGTCAAAGCCCTCCAGGGCGGAGCGGAAGACCACCACGTCTCTGTGGTCGAGGCCGGAGTCCACCAGGGCGGAGCAGAAGACCACCACGTCCTCGTGGTCACCACCAGAGTCCCCCAGGGTGGAGCGGACGACCACCACGTCCTTGTGGTCACCGCCAGAGTCCCCCAGGGCGGAGCGGATGACCACCACGTCCTCGTGGTCACCGCCAGAGTCTCCCAGGGCGGAGCCGAAGACCACCACGGCCTTGTGGTCACCGCCTCGGGAACTGTATCGGGCACCGCCTCGGGAACTGCATCGGGCACCGCCTCGGAAACAGCATCGGGCACCGCCTCGGAAACTGCATCGGGCTCCGCCTCGGGAACTGCATCGGGCTCCGCCTCGGGAACTGCATCGGGCTCCGCCTCGGGAACTGCATCCGGCTCCGCCTCGGGAACAGCATCGGGCACCGCCTCGGGAACTGCATCGGGCACCGCCTCGGGAACTGCATCGAGCACCGCCTCGGGAACTGCATCGAGCACCGCCTCGGGAACTGCATCGGGCACCGCCTCGGGAACAGCATCGGGCACCGCCTCGGGAACAGCATCGGGCACCGCCTCGGGAACAGCATCGGGCACCGCCTCGGGAACTGCATCGGGCTCCGCCTCGGGAACTGCATCGGGCTCCGCCTCGGGAACTGCATCGGGCACCGCCTCGGAAACTGCATCGGGCACCGCCTCGGGAACTGCATCGAGCACCGCCTCGGGAACTGCATCGAGCACCGCCTCGGGAACTGCATCGGGCTCCGCCTCGGGAACAGCATCGGGCTCCGCCTCGGGAACAGCATCGGGCTCCGCCTCGGGAACAGCATCGGGCTCCGCCTCGGGAACTGCATCGGGCACCGCCTCGGGAACTGCATCGAGCACCGCCTCGGGAACTGCATCGAGCACCGCCTCGGGAACTGCATCGGGCTCCGCCTCGGAAACAGCATCGGGCACCGCCTCGGGAACTGCATCGGGAACTGCATCGGGCTTCGCCTCGGGAACTGCATCGGGCACCGCCTCGGGAACTGCATCGGGCTCCGCCTCGGGAACTGCATAGGGCACCGCCTCGGAAACAGCATCGGGCACCGCCTCGGGAACTGCATCGGGAACTGCATCGGGCTTCGCCTCGGGAACTGCATCGGGCACCGCCTCGGGAACTGCATCGGGCTCCGCCTCGGGAACTGCATCGGGCACCGCCTCGGAAACAGCATCGGGCACCGCCTCGGGAACTGCATCGGGCACCGCCTCGGGAACTGCATCGGGCTCCGCCTCGGGAACTGCATCGGGCACCGCCTCGGAAACAGCATCGGGCACCGCCTCGGGCACCGCCTCGGGAACTGCATCGGGCCCCGCCTCGGAAACAGCATCGGGCACCGCCTCGGGAACAGCAGCTGCCTGTCTCCTCCTCCGCCCTCTACGATGGGGAGTCGGTGGCGTTGAGTCGACCATCTTGTGCTGTGGTGCAGGGCTGGCGGCCATCTTGGGCTGTGACGCTAGGTTGGCGGCCATCTTGGGCTGTGGGGCTGGGCTGGTGGCCATCTTGGGTTGTGGGGCTGGGTTGGCGGCCATCCTGTGCTGTGGGGTTGGGCTGGCGCCCATCTTGTGCTGTGGGGCTGAGCTGGCAGCCTTGTCTGGACACTCTGGTGTGGTTGTTGCATTCCACTGGGCACGATGGTGCAGGTAATTGGTAAACCCCCAAAAGTCCAGTATCTCTAACCCCTTCATCTCCCATGAAGGTAAAGGATCATCCAGGCAATTATTAAATAAATCCTTTAGTGCTGCATCATTGTAACCTAGCCCGACTGCCATAGTCCAAAACAATTGCGCCAGGCCACCCACCTCACTTCCCTCTTGATGAAGGGTGATTAAGTTCTGGTATCTCCCCCTCCGTTCCTCCATGGTGGCTGGGGAACCGATTCGAAATCCCACACCGCTGGATCTAGGCATGACGGAGTCCTTCTGTCACGATAGGTATTGGGGAAAAACACAAAGAGAGGGTAGATCCAAATGCAGGTAAGGGTTTTATTTAAACAGAGGGGTAAATACAAAATAAACAGTCATGAGAGACAAATCAAACAAAAAGGGAACCGGATGAAACGGGGAACTCGGAAGAATGGAAAGGTAGAGGAAGTCTGGTGGAACGAGAGAATGAGACACATAGGGTAAGACAAAGCAAGACTGATGGACCTGAAACACAATGACATCAGACAAGGACTCCGTGACATAGACTAAGACAGACTGGGTATTTATACACAGAAGGATAATTGGGAAACAGGAGACAGGTGGGGTGAACAATCAATCAGGTAACAAGGAGGAAGGTGACCATATAAGGGAACAGGAAGTGATCTGGGACAGGCACCGTGAGAAGGAGGACATCTAGTGGAACCCCGGGGAACAACAACCCAGACACTGTGACACAGTATAAATGGATGAGCAGTCCAAGTTTTTATAATTAATTATGTGTATATAAATTGTGTTTGATGTAAAATATCGGGAATAATGGAGGTCCTGTGGTTCTAATAGGCTAGATGTTGGTTCATTTAGAAAGGTTATACCAGAAATAAACTCCTGTAAAAGATGTGTTCTCTTGCTTGCTGTCTGACACCACAGCCCAGGTTGCTCTTGACAGTCAGTCACGGACCAGAAAGCCTGGAAAATATAAGGGCAGCTTCAGGAGAGCAAGATACATCTATCGCAACTGCTCTAATATAATGAATAGAGTGTCTTATAAGGATCAGCGAAGTACAGCAATGATAATCCACATCAGATTATACATTAATAATAATAAATAAAACCATTTTTTTGTAATAGTTAAAGAAAATTAGGTCATTCGTGGTGTTTGTTTTACCACAAACTGTATAGATTATGTGAAGAGGCGTTTAGTTCACCCAAAAATGAAAATTCTGTCATTAATAACCTGTAAAAACCTGTAAGACCTTTCTTGGAATACAAATTAAGATATTTTTTGATGAATTCCGAGAGCTCTCTGACGCAAATGACATGTTCAAGGCCCAGAAAGTTAAGGGCATTGTAAAAACAGACCGCATGATGTCAGTACTTCAACCCTCCAACCAATACACTTGTATAGGTCGTTTGTCCAAATCCCTGAAATACGACCCATCAGAGCGTATACTACAATTGCGCCCCTATCGGCAAAAGGTCTTTTTCATATTAATGTTTTGTACTCTTTTATTTGCACTCTGGATGAGACTTAGGTCTCTGCAGAGCAAAAGTGGGTGTTTATCACCACGTGGGTGGTTTAAAACTGCTGGGTGTTTCTGAATCATGCAATCTAAATGATCCCCCTTACCCAACCCCACCCCTAAACCTAACGTCACTATTACATCAACCAATCAGGTATCATGATGTAAAAACACCTTGATCTTGTAACTCCCATTACTTTCCTGCAGAGACCTATACTTGTGCTCTGGTTTGCGTTTCGTGTAGCTCAGTTGGTAGATTATTGCGTTATACCTTGATATGTAATCATGCTATCATGGGTTCGATCCCAGGGAACGGACGTGCACGAAAATGTATATGCTCAATAAATCATAATTTAGCATGATTTCTGTGAGGGTTAGGTTTAGGGTTGGGTTAGGTGTGGTTATTCGAATGAGCCACCTAGTACAATATGTAAGAAATACTATGAGATCGGTGTAAAACGCCCACACATTGCATTTATATAAACGTGCGTTTTGATTGGTAATGACATTATACATCAATTCATGACGACAGACGCAACGCGATACTGTCATTATTTTTATGCCCGCTAGAGGGCGCTTAACTTCAAAACATGAATATAGGTCGTAATAAATGCTTGCACAAATGACCTATATGGTAGTTTTTTGTTGGAGGACAGGCTCTTCACAAGAGTACCAGACATTCACATTAAGTAAATTCAGAAAAGTATTATTGTAGCTTCATTAAAAAAAAAAAAACTTTAAACCCAAAGTATACCAGGCAGTTCAAAGAAATCCATTCAGTGTAAAAAAGGTAAATAAAATAAATTAAACATTAATAATTATTAAAGCAATAAAAAATATTGCTATCATTGTGCTCTTAATTTAGATGTAGTGGATTTTTTAAGTGCTACAAACGCATAAGGGTTGATCAGTATAATTATGTAGTGTTTTTCACTGTTAATGTCTTATTGAATTGAATTTATGATTTCATTTTTGTCTGCTTTAGTTTTTGCTGTTTTTGTTCTTGTTTTGCTCTTAAATTTTGATACAATATTCCCATGTTATAAATTTAGTTATTTAACATTCACAAATCAAATCTATAATCAAGCTGTCCTCAAGTACTGTTACTCTGTCTTTTGTATTACTGCTCACACGAACCTTGTTCTTATAGATGACAGATTGAAAGCAGTCTGTGAGTTACGACAGAAAATGAGAAAAGCATCACTATTGTTTCTGGTCTCCCATAATTAATGTGTAATTACAGTATTCCATGCTTGTTATAACTATTGTAATTAATTGGGTAGCACTTTATTTTACAGTCCTGTTCCTCATGTACATACTATGTACTTATTATAGTAATTACAATAACTATGTAATAACTATGTACTAACCCTGAGCCTACCTCTAAACCTAACCCTACCCCATGCAGTTACCTTGTGTTACCAGAACTTTCTTAGATAAATACACTGTAAGTACACTATAAGTACATGTTAGTACACGTACTGTAAAATAAAGTGCAACCATTAATTGTATAGCATGATGTGTTACATTCTAACTGAATATATTTGTCCTGCAGTAATACAATAGGAAGGCAACTGAAAGCAAACCGTTATGAATAAGACAAATAATGAAATATGATCCATCAGAGCATTATTCGCACTATAATTTGGGTTTCGTGTAGCTCTGTCGGAAGAGTATTGCGTTATACGACGATATGTAATCATGAGATCATGGGTTCAATCCTAGAGAACGCACATGCTCATAAAATGTATATGCTCTATAAATCATAATGTTGCATGATTTCTGGGAGGGGTGGGTTTAGGGGTGGGGTTAGGTGTGGTCATTCGTACGGATAAGCCACCTAGTAAAACATGTACTCTACGAATTACTGTGAGACCGTTGTAAAAATCCACATTTTGCATTTAAATAAACATGCATTTTGATTGGTAATGACGTTATACGATACGATACTATCATTAATTTTTATTTAACTTTAAAATGTAAATATAGGTCATAATAAGGTGCTTGCACAAACAACCTATTTGATTGTTTTTTGTTGAAGGACAGGCTCTCTTTTCCGTTCTGATCGATCACATGTGTCCAGATGCTTCCCAGGAGTGAATCCGTGTTGTATGGACACATTCGGGTGAGGTGGGAGGAATCTTCCCCGTGTGTTAAGAGGAAGCGGTTCAACACGCTCCAGTGACAGCACGTCTGTCACAATATAAACGGCCTCTGCCGTACATCAAGCAGGCAGCCTGACTTAAGGACGCGACTATTGTCTGGTTTTTATTACGTGCTGCACTTGACAAAGAACAGTATTCTCCCCTGGAATTCACGGCCGCCTCACTCCACAATATGTGTTGTGCTTCCCCAAGGTTATAATAAGAATTTATTCTCCCCCTCTCTCTGTTGGCAGATTGGAGGGAAGCCGATGATGTATGAGCCATCGCGTGTTATTTATTTGCCAAACTCTCCCAGATGTGGGGCTATCATTTATCTACTGACAAATCAAACCTTCCAAACAACCTCTGCTGTGACCCCAGCCGGAGCGGAGCAGTGCTGCTGGTACACACACACACAAACACACACACACACACACTGATACCTCTGCTGTGACCCCAGCCGGAGCGGAGCAGTGCTGCTTGCACACACACACACATACACACACACACACACACACAGTGATACCTCTGCTGTGACCCGAGCCAGAGCACAGGCACCAGCTGGTCAGGACACACACACACACATATGTCTCATGCTCATGCACAACAAAAACATGCACAGCTTCTTAAGATATATTGAAAACTGGGGCTAGCTGTCATATATTTTACTGCAGTGAATATGTACTGTATCAATGTAGATTTATGTATGAAAAATAATTTCTGGACAGGCACATATCTTACAGTATTGATAGTCTGATATTGCTCACTGAACAATTGCCACATAGTATAAAGTGAGCTGTCACAATGGAATCTATCAAATTTTACGACATCAAAATTACATAAAATTATAGGTTTCCCACATAAAGTTTTCATAGTAAAACAATTATGAAACACAGAATCACAAAATGAGGCGTATAAAAAATGTCAATCTATTGCTCTGAACCAAAAAATAAAATGGAAATTCATGAACTTAACTAAATGAACATTTAAAACAACTTGTCACAATAAGTGTGACAATTTTACATGTCCTCACATCAACTGCTACAAAAATATGATGGTACAAAATAAGTACATGTAATCATATTTTAAAGAGAATATGAAAGTATAATAATAGATGTAAGATGTGGTATTAATATGTATGGAAACAGTAATAATGTAATGTTCAGACACTTAGTGACGTGTTTTGAATTAAATTAAAGTTGAAACAAATAAAAATGTATTTTATATTTAAATTTGAAATATGGTTATAAAGTACTCCTGACAATATTCATGATGAACTCAAATATATTTCTATTTGTATATTTGTAATTAAACATTTTTAATGATGTTGTAATTTAGTACATTTAAAATTTATTAATGTTCAGTGTAATACCGAAGTAACACATTACAGTTAAAATTATAATCAAGTACATTACATATTATTTTATTGCTTTGCATATTATACTATATTGTTAGTCATCTCATCAAAATAGATGTGTTTCTTTGGTCCCACTTTATATTAAGTGGCCTTACTTCCATGAAAAATAGATAAGTACAATGTACTTATTGTATTCATATTGTATTGCAAAAGACATTTATTTCTGTAATTATAAATGTAATTACAGAAATAATTACAGATGTAATTATATGCAGGTATTCTTTTTTAAATAAGTACATTGTATAAACATGCATGTACACAATAATGTATATTTAATAAGTCTACATTATTTATTCATTTATTCGTTTATTTATGTTAAGAAGCATTCATGAAAAGTACTCCTTTAAATTAAATTACTCCTATTAAAATAAATGCAAATAGCCTACAGTTTTTTAAAAAAGTAAACGTTTAAGATTTGATGTACACATTCAATAAATTTACGCTCACTTCTTTTTCTCACATGATATATAGTAGTATGATTTCAAATTAAAAGCCACAATTTTATACCATTGCAAAACAAAATTAACATTTGTGTAATTACTTCAAAAAAGCTTAAATGTAGCTCTTGTGACAATGTATATATCCCATACACACACACACATACACACTTACAATAAGCAACATCTGCTGAACACTAACAGAGAGCTAAAGAGATCCAGACACACACTAAATATGCACAAACTTTTATTGTACAACTTACAAGAGACAATAATTTTACAGATAATTTTAGAAAAACATATCCCTTCATTCCCCCCTGCATTCAGGCACAATGAGCCAGTGTGATTCTGTGCATTCATCTAACTGTAGTTATATTGCTGCTCCATGTCGGCTTTGTCCCAGTCAGCATATCTCGGCAGGACATTAGGGTCCTCCCTGATGGGGTCTCCTGTGACCTCCGGTGCCAGCGGCAGCTTTGCTTTGTGCTGATGGGGCAGGAAGAGACGGCTAGTCTGAGGAACAAACTCCAGCCCTGAGGGGTGAGAGACTGACGTCTGAGCGCACTGAAGCACAACCACAGAGAACACTCTGAGCTTCTGCTGCAGACTCTGTCCGACTCTGTTCTGGATTCGGTCGAATAGTTTTGCAATTCTAAGTAAGCAGACTGCATTCTTCAAGTATATTTCTGTCTCTGAATCCAGGAAAAAGAAAAGAAGAGCGTACCAGTAATGAAATGCTCATATGTCTCTGCTATGTTTTGAATCGCTGATGAATGCCATACTGTGATGATAAGCAACACCCAGGCAGTGAAATAATGATCAATACGACTGTGCAGCGTGAAATCCCAAAATAATAAACAGCTTTTAACTCAATGGGCCGAACAGCAAGAAAGCACAACAGAAAGAGGAAAAGAGAGAGGAGAAGATGCATGTAACTACACATGCCTGCTGCAGAATGATTGATTTTTTAAATTACGTAATTAGTCATAAACAATAATGATATATAGTAAAAGATGAAAATAGTTTTAAAAGAGTCAAAACAGTTCTATAAAGATTCAAATGGGCTCAATAGTCAAGTCAAGTCAAGTCACCTTTATTTATATAGCGCTTTAAATAGGCCAGATCGTACTAGTCTAATAATAGTCTATAAATCGTTCCAGTCCTGGCTTCTGATTGGTCAATGTAGCATTCCAGTCATTCTACCTGCCTCAATATATTAAGATCAATGACTTAAAACACCTGTTCTCTGTATCACTGCACAGCACACATACTGCAGCACATCATAATTTTTATTCCATAACAAAATTCTGTTATGTCAGGGACTATATCTTCTACTGATAGGATGGCACTCACAGAACTTGCTTTATAAAATAAGGTTTAAATAATAAATTGCACCGTTAACAAATTTATTATGAATGCAATAAGGTATTTAAGGCCATACTTTATAAATAAATAAAAAAATTAAAAAGATACAAAGAAAAGAAAAGAAAAGAAAAATAATTGTACACAAAAAGCCATGACCATTATCCAACATCAGTGAACTGTAAAAATGAAAATGTGCTGTTAATTTATGTGAAATATTAAAGAATTACATACACACACACACACACACACACATTTTTAATAATAATTTAAATAGATTACTGCCTCTGTATGATTTATATGTAATTATGTAATCAATAAAATGAATACTGTAATCCGATATGAGCATTTTAAAATGTAATATATTGTAATTACAAGTATATAATTTTTGGAATCTAATGATGTAATCCAGAATACAAGTAATCAGTTTCTACCCAGCACTGATTGTGAATCTACTTTTTGTCTACCACATAGAACTGTGATTTTATTTTTATATAGTTTTTTTTATTACATTTTTTTATTACAAGTAAATAAGAGTAACTCTTGATGTGTGACATACAGCGTTGTGCAGTAATGCATTACTTAGTAACACGTTACTGTAATTTGATTACTTTTTTACTAACTGAGTCATTTAAAGTGTTAGAATTTTCAAAATAGCAATTAGAGTATAGTCACAAACCAAGGTCTCTATTCATTGCCGCGTTAAATTGCTGACAGAATGCAGTGTTTTATAATCTAGATTGTAAAAAAGATGTCCAGTTTCGAGACACCCACTCAGTTTCGACACTCCCACAAAATAGAAATATCTAAACATAAAATATCTAAAACAAATAAATTATTATTCATCTATTGCACAAAAGCAACGAGAACTAATATAAAATAAAAAATGATTAACAGGCGCAAGCGTAGAGTTTCTGTTAAGCCTATTACACTGTGTTGAGCAATGTTGATTTCTGGAAAGCAATGGCCAGTCAGGAGAGCAGTGCTGAAATGTGCATGCTCACAAGTCCTCTCATTATAACACACGAATTGTAGATAGATTCATTACGCATATATTATTCGTGTTATAACAGAGATTTGTGAAATTGCAATGAACTGATGTCATATTTTTAGAGATTATAAAAGCAGCGCTCTTTTCTGGCATTCTGCCTTGCCAAACCATTCAAGCAGAAGCCTATGCTTGCTATTGTTACAAAAATAACAGTTAATAATAACAAATATTTATTGGCTTCATGCAAGTTTCATGGATGTAGTCACAGAAAAAAAAGTTATGTGACTAATACTAATTCTACAGGAGAAAAAAATAATCAAAGCCAATAATATTGCAAACTGTTGCTTTGAACGCTTTCACTTTAGAACATTGTATTTACTGGCAATAGTATAGAAGTTCGTTTCTAGGGTTAGGTTTAGGGTTAGGGTTAGGTTAGGGTTAGGTTCATTTCTAATTCTAAATTAGCAGTTCTTGAAGAGTCATATCTGATGCCAGTGACAGGCAACAAGAACATTTCAAATCACTCCAAAAGGCATGGGTCCAGATGAACGAGTATCTGAACACTGAGTTCCATGGCATCAAGGCTTTTTCTGTTGGTTTGTTAAAAGCAGGGGGCCGCATGTACAACCAACATAAATAGGTTCTGGCGTTCCAACCAGACTCAGAATACTCTTGGATGAAATATTGGCTTTGCACTAAAAACACAAACAAAACGACTGTTGCACTTGCAGCCAAACTCAATCTTTTTCTTTGGTGAATGTGAGTGCTACGATCAAATGTGACCCTGGAGTAACTTTAGCTCACATCAGAAGAAAACAGCAGATTTTCCTTTAATTTGTTGAAAGAGTGTGAAGCTCAAGGTCTTGTTTGTACCGCTGGAAAATATAAAGCGAAGGTCATCGCCTGAAACTCTCGCGGAGAAGCTCAGAGATGATACTGAAGGATTTCACCTCAACGCCTCCTGAGAGCAGAGCGTGGAGCAATTACTACCAAATGTTGGAGCCATTGTTCTTACAGACAATCTCTTACGCTGCAAAGCCCTGGAGACTTGGTGCTGTGTGCGGCAGGTAGCCATAGCAACAAAATATTCTTCTTCATCTCTAAAAGTTTCAAGATAACAAATCTGTTTTTCCTGGATGGAAAACTTATAAATGAGGCCTGTCAAAAAAAAAAAAAAAAAAAAAAACAGAGTTCCCAGAAATGGTGAACAACTACCATACAAGTTGGAGTGCAAAATGCAAGTAACGGATTTCATCATGTTAGGCACAGAAACACATGCCTAAACGGAAGATAGAAATAACATCAGGTCTACTGGAATCAAAGCACTGGAGCTCCCTTCACTTTCCAAGACAGGAAAAATCGGATAATGGATATTGTTGGTTCAAGAATGTGATTGGCGTATAAATTCACTGAATCTGACTGATGTCTTAATAAGACATGTCCAAGACAGCTAAAACTGGCAAAGTCTCTGAATACCACATCACATTTTCAAACAGTTTCTTCTGGCCTGCGAGCACAGCTTTGAATCAGTGTCGATATTTGTCATGGGACAGTAAATTCCATTGTGGGGTAGTTATTCACTGGTAAGTGTCCCGCAGTGAATAACGTGTCCCGCCTCGGTTTTGTATCCCTGTTCCAAACGCTCGTCGCTGACAATGGAAGTGTTGGCTGTATTAAGCTGTCACTCATCTCATCCCTTGTTGAGACGCACAAGCAAGACTGACGCAATTTTATTCCGTCCTTCACAACTGAGAGCATCCCAGTCAATATTTGGCTGGTGGAGAGCGCGTTTGTGATTTGCGATTACTGTAATTCATATGCAGCAGGATCAAAGCAACTCAATGGGATGTTATCCACACAAAGACAGGGCATTTAACATCATTCAGTGTGATGGCTCACGCAGTGGAATTTGTGAACGGTGATGATATGTCTGCGTTCTGAGCCACATAATGGACTAAATGTGGGAGACAACTGATACCAGTCATTCATTATTACTGGATCAAAAACCTTTTAACCAATTCTTCACTTCCAGCTTAGTGAACTCATGCCAAACTAAAGAACCTTTAAAGGGGGGGTGAAATGCTATTTCATGCATACTGAGTTTTTTACACTGTTAAAGAGTTGGATTCCCATGCTAAACATGGACAAAGTTTCAAAAATTAAGTTGTACGTTTGAAGGAGTATTTTTGTTCCAAAAAAAACTCTTCCGGTTTGTCACAAGTTTCGGAAAGTTTTTTTCGAGTATGGCTCTGTGTGACGTTAGATGGAGCGGAATTTCCTTATATGGGTCCTAAGGGCACGTCTGCCGGAAGAGCGCACGCTCCCGTATAGCAGAGCAATGAGAGGTTGAGCACAGACGTTCACTGATCAGCGTGAAAGCGTCACGAAAAGTCACAAAAGGAGTGTGTTTTTGGTTGCCAGGGCAAGACAACCCTGCACAGATTACCAAAAGAGAAACAGCATTAAACAGGTTTTTTTGCTGTTGACGTCACTTCCTGTTTGCTGTTGACGGCTGTACTGCGTTTGAGCTCCGTCACTATATTCTTTTCATTGACTATTTTTAACTTAAAAATCAATTTTATACATCATTGTTTCCGTTTATATAACGCGTGAATATATCCTCTATTGTATTCTGCAACAAAAACAATCAGAGCGCCTCGCTATCACTAGTTTTATTTTGATCTCCCGGGTCCGCTATTAGCTTTTAGCCAGTTAGCATCAGCAAGCGTGTTTGCTGCTAACTGCGCTTACATTGCTAATACTCTATTCTCACACATTACCACTGCTGTACTCACTGTTACTTGCTTTAATGGCGGATGAATGTCTCCACTCTGTGCAGCTCGAGCTCGAGGCCGTGGGGAAGCAGATTCGCGACCTGGAACAGAGGCAGGCCCTGCTGAGAGAGCGGAGAGCCGCGCTGGAATCATCCCGGGCTGACGCTCACAAGTCCGGGGTAAGTATACAGCGTGCTGTTAACAGTCCCACCACGTCTACTCCGTGTGTTTCTCTGCGAAGGCCCGGTGCACCCAGGACGCGATCTTCCCAGATGTCCTTCACTGCGACGCCGGGACACCACGGACCCTGGGTGCATCCACAGCGGAGGATGTATTTCTCTAATACATTAGAAGCTGTTGCCCCAATCAAATTGAAAAAAGTTAGAGAAAAACGTACTGTACCATGGTATAACAGTAATACTCACTCTCTCAAGAAATTAACTCGTAGTCTTGAACGCAAATGGAGAAAAACTAACTTAGAAGTTTTTAGAATTGCATGGAAAAACAGTATGTCCAGCTATAGACAGGCTCTAAAAACTGCTAGGGCAGAGCATATACACAAACTCATTGAAAATAACCAAAACAATCCTAGGTTTTTATTTAGCACAGTGGCTAAGTTAACAAATTACCAGATGCCACCTGATTCAAATATTCCACCAACGTTAAATAGTAATGACTTTATGAATTTCTTCACTGATAAAATAGATAACATTAGAAATACAATAGCGAATGTAGATTCTACAGCGTCTAACACTTCAGTTTCATCCATCGCACCCAAAGATAAACTGCAGTGCTTTACAACCATAGGACAGGAAGAGCTAAATAAACTTATCACTGTATCTAAACCAACAACATGTTTATTAGATCCTGTACCCTCAAAATTACTGAAAGAGCTGTTACCTGTAGCAGAAGAAACGCTTCTCAATATCATAAACTCGTCGTTAACTTTAGGACACGTCCCAAAACCATTCAAGCTGGCGGTTATCAAGCCTCTTATTAAGAAACCAAAACTAGATCCTAGTGTACTGGCAAATTATAGGCCTATCTCAAATCTTCCATTTATGTCTAAAATTTTAGAGAAAGTTGTGTCTGCTCAATTGAGCACCTTCCTGCATAAAAATGATATGTATGAAGAATTTCAGTCAGGTTTTAGGCCCCACCATAGCACAGAAACTGCACTTGTTAAAATTACAAATGACCTGCTCCTTGCGTCAGACCAAGGCTGCATCTCATTTCTAGTCTTACTTGATCTTAGTGCTGC
Organism: Carassius gibelio; assembly: GCF_023724105.1. NCBI lineage: Eukaryota > Metazoa > Chordata > Actinopteri > Cypriniformes > Cyprinidae > Carassius > Carassius gibelio. The sequence continues at coordinate 904,311 of NC_068409.1, read as the reverse complement.
GTTCGACACCATAGATCATGACATACTCATAGATCGATTACAAAACTATACAGGTATTCAAGGGCAGGCTCTAAGATGGTTTAGATCCTACCTGTCCGATCGCTACCATTTTATTTACTTAAATGGGGAGTCATCTCATTTATCATCAGTAAAATATGGAGTGCCACAAGGATCCGTCCTAGGTCCCCTTCTATTTTCAATATATATGTTGCCCCTTGGTAATATTATTAGAAAATACGGAATTAGCTTCCACTGTTATGCTGATGATACTCAGCTATATATCTCAACGAGACCAGATGAAACTTCCCAATTATCTAAGCTAACAGAGTGTGTTAAAAATGTAAAAGATTGGATGACACACAATTTTCTCCAATTAAATTCGGATAAGACAGAGATACTAATTATTGGACCAAAAAACACTACACAGAATCTTGTAGATTACAATCTGCAACTAGACGGATGTACTGTTACTTCCTCTACAGTCAGAAATCTGGGTGTTATATTAGACAGCAATTTGTCTTTTGAAAATCATATTTCCAATGTTACAAAAACTGCATTCTTCCATCTTAGAAACATTGCCAAGCTACGAAACATGTTATCTGTTTCTGATGCAGAAAAGCTAGTTCATGCATTCATGACCTCTAGACTGGACTATTGTAATGCACTTCTAGGTGGTTGTCCTGCTTCTTCAATAAACAAGCTACAGGTAGTCCAAAATGCAGCAGCTAGAGTCCTTATGAGGTCAAGAAAATATGATCATATTACCCCAATTTTACAGTCTCTGCACTGGCTACCTATTACCTAACTAGCCTTCCACCACGTTACAACCCATCACGCACCCTAAGGTCACAAAACGCTGGACTTTTGGTCGTTCCTAGGATAGCAAAGTCCACTAAAGGAGGTAGAGCTTTCTCACATTTGGCTCCCAAACTCTGGAATAGCCTTCCTGATAATGTTCGGGGTTCAGACACACTCTCTCTGTTTAAATCTAGATTAAAAATACATCTCTTTCGCCAAGCATTCAAATAATGTATCTTTTTAATTGTGAGTGTAGTTGCATCTGTTCAAAGTTGCATTTTTATTCATTAGCTTGGGTTAAACTAATTTTACTTTGTTGGATCAGCAGCTATGCTAATGATGTCTGTATTTTGTTTCTATGTTTCGCCACGGGATTCACATCCCGTGGTAACTAGGATTTAAACAAGCTCCAGTCTGGATCCAGAACACCTGAGAAGAGATGATGCTGACCCTCAGAGGACCCCAGATGATGCTAACCTTGAATCAACAAACAGAACTAACAATTATTGCTAAATGTGTGACTGAATCATATAATAACTTAATTAACAATATTGATAGTTCATCGCCTAGCTGACTACGTCTTGTATTATTATTTTTTTTTTTTCTAAAATCCTGTCAAATGTGCACAAACTACTAGCTACTACTAAATATTGTAGAAACATAATTTTCTGTAAAGTTGCTTTGTAACGATTTATTTTGTAAAAAGCGCTATACAAATAAACTTGAATGAATGAATGAATGAATTAAGGGACCAAGTTAAGGGATGGAGTTTATTTTTACAGAGCATCAACTGAGGTGTGCAAGTGTTTTTGTTTGTTCCCTGCATTTCGAAGATGCTTGTTTTACAAACAAGGCCCAGTTTGACGCCGGATTTGCACATCGTTTATTTCTTAAGGATAATGCAGTCCCAACGAAAAAGGGTCACGATCGTGTGTTGGAACCGCATGCAGTGAGTAAACCTGCTTCAAATATCTCTGTGTTGTTAACTTAGCTATCAGCGCGTAAGCACATCAAGTAAACAACATGCGACGTTGTCATCAAACTGCACTTTCCACATGTACAGCTTAAAAAAAAAAAAAAAAAAAGACAACATAAAGTGGAACTTAGTCATTTTCCAAAACCGCTAAGCAAATATATACAGTTTCAGTACATACCACATAGAGACGCCTTTGCTGATGCTGCTCTTGTTAAATTTCAGCCTCTGGATCTGTGTCACAGCTTCCACATGCTCTCAACTCAAAAGCCTACTGGCGCTCGTGATTCTTTAAGTCCGCCCACACGTCACGCCTCTAGGCGCTCGTGTTTTTCCGGGAAAAATCGGTACAGACTATCTTTCTCTTATGAATATAATAAAACTAAAGACTTTTTGGAGTTATGAAGGATGCAGAACTACTCTATAGGTACTCAAGATTAACAGGATATTGAGGGAAAATGAGCATTTCCCCCCCCCCCCCCCCCCCCTTAACATCTATTGGATCTTTATATTGCTCAAAAGGTTCTTTATTGTTGAAAAGTGTTCTTTAGATTATTAGAAATGTTGTTCACACTATGTAAAACATGAAGAACAGTTCAAGGAAAGGTTATTTGGGGAACTTTTGAAGTCTGAATTAACAAAAATCATTTCTGCATTAAGAAGTGATTTCATCAACTACAGATGAACACATTCATTTTTATTTGAATTATTCCTTAGTGTGTCATTTACCCATGTATTAATGGTACCCCTGGTTACCCCTGTCTTTGGAAGGCTTCTGTTTTTTAAATAGTAAAATGCACAAAGAGACAATTCATTAGTGTAAGTATATTGTATTTATGTGTATGTTTTTCTAAAGCAGCTGGGACAAATAGAGTATAAAATGGCTTATGCTAACTCTTCCATGTATTGTGCCCTTACATTTATATTTATGCATTTGGCAGACCCTCCTTTAAAGTGATCCGCAGTAAGCAGCGAACACTATGTGTGTTCCCAGGGAATCAAACCCACTACTTTAGCATTGCCAGCGCTATGTGTTAAATGTTTATGAAGACATATATTAAACATGACAAAAACAAGAGGTTAACTGCAATTCCACAAGATCCACAAAGCCACAGAACTGACAACATTAAGATGTAGAGTTCATGTCAAAGATATTTATGTGACTTCCCCAGATCTTCTCAGCGCATAATTACGTCAATTTCTGAATGGGCTTTGAAGACAAGCCAGAAATAATGAGTGCTATTACTTGCTTGTCTTCAAAACAGAGAGCTGTTTATTTACTGACTGACTTCAGAACTACAGTCTATATAGATATAGATTCACAGCCAGTGCCAGTCAAAGGATGTCCAAAGAAACCCTGAAACATTTTTATCATGAGTGAAATGGTGACTGATTTCACAACATTAACTGCAGCATGAGAATATTCAGATTAATATTAAATTAAATTAAAAATTAAATGTATGCATTTAGCAGACGCTTTTATCCAAAGCAATTTACAGTGCATTCGGGCTATCAGTTTTTACCTATCATGTGTTCACGGGGAATTGAACCCCCAAAATTGTCCAAAATAATAATATGGACCTCAATAGGAAAATGTGAAAAGGAATTCATTTGAAATCTAAACATTATCATGAGTTTGCCAGTCCTTCGTGTATCTATTATGACAATCCAAGCATTTAATAAATATGACATTCATTAATCAAGTATTTAACCCAGCTTTAAACAGCCTTAGAAGGAAGGAATTTTAAATGTGCAACATAAACTTCAGTAAGAGCTGATGTCAGGTAACTGTTTTTCAGGAGGCTCAGAGACAGGGGGCTGTAATGGAAACAAATGAAGAGGTAGAAGCATGGAGACAAATCCATATTTTTCTCCGTCTTGCTCCCTCTGGAACAGTGGCTCCCTTGATGTGTCTAATCAATCTTAGGCAAGCTGCCGACATCATCAGTGCCAATCCAGCCTGTGACAAAATGACCGTGCCATTCACGATTAGCTGCGTGCAAACAGTAGCTCTCATGTAGGTCAGCAGCTCTTTTGTGTTTCTACTCGTTCTATGCATTATGTGTATACACTCAGTTCATACATTCAGCCTGTCTTGTTCTTATTAAATACATACAAACCCTTAAGTTCGCGCATTCTATTCTGAGTATTAGACATTATTACTGGCTCCAGACAAGCATGTCATTAGTAACCAAGCTCCTCAGTCTTTAAAAAAATAAAATTGCTCATAACAAATGTATTTATATTTATTTTTTTGCTCAGGAATTATGGTGAACTGATAAATGCAGTGATTAAAGACACCTTAGGATCCCTTAAAGTCAATTAAGGTAAGAGCACCAATCATGAGTAGAGAAAGCACACTGTTTTAAATTAGAGACTGTTCATTTGCCTCCTCCACCTCAGAACAATAAAAACACAAGGCTGTGCACTTTTAGTAAAAGAAGAAAGCTTTCTCTTGTGTTGCTATGGCAACACAGACAATCTCCCGCGCTCTAGTTCAGTAAGACTGAGGCAGAAGTCAATATACACAACCTCAGCTGAAAGCAGCAAGACCTCTCTCTAGCTGCTGTATTATCAGCCATGCACTTCCTTCAGAATAACTGGAAATAATGCAGCTACAAAAACTATAGCTTCAAATTATTTTTAACAGAAGGGTCTAGTAATTTTCTGATTTTCTCTCTTGCTTGTATAATATCTCATACAAAATTCCAACACAACATTATTTATAAATTAGGTGTATTCAATCGTACATTTTGTATATTGAATAGTAACTTATAGGTGTCTTTTTAGCATAACTGAGATGCTATTATAGTTATAGTTATATATAGTACTTTTATAGTACTTTTAGTAGTTTGTAATTTTTGGTATGTCTATAGTCCATTAATTTATATATTTATATATAGCAGATGCTTTGTCAATATCAGCACATTTCATTATATTTCACATTCACATTATCATGTCCCCTTAATTTCCATTAAATTTCAATGAGTTATTTAAATATGTAAACAAACGAATAAAGCCTACCTTACGTTTGCTTTCTATTAAAGGTACAGGTTGTAGGACCTGCCACTAGAGGGCGCACTACCAAAACAATAACAATCGCGTGGTTTGATGACGCTAAGAAGGAGCGTGAAATGATGGGATTTGTTGTCTTCTACCCAAAATTATCAAATTAATTGATTACTGTTCAGTCAGATGATATGAAAACGATTACCACTTATTCAACAAATATATACACTCGTGTACATTCAAACACAATAATTGGGCATACATATCAAACACGAGTTCAACGATTTGCATGAGTAGATTACATACAAAGTCAATGCAAAGATGCGATCAGACTATGGATCAGACACGTCCACTTGAGGGTCAAGCAACGCGATGCCCCGCATTTGGCATGTATGCCCCATAATACTAATATTGTTGATCCAAGATACAAAGCAAAACAACTCACCTGTCGAGTAAAACACAAGCGAGACCGGCATGTCATTCTAGTTGAAGTTTGTTGCGAAGCTCTCTAGAAAATGCAACACCGATATTGATCCTCGCTCTTTCTCTCCTCTTGTCCCAAACTCTTCTTGGGTCATTTGGTTAGCCCATACTCTTACGTTTACAGGAGCTGTCCTTGTCGACAGAACCAGCGGCAGACAGTAAACAGTAATTATGTTCCAAGTAACACAATCCACCATAAAACGTGCAAGAAGAAGTAAATAAGGAACGGCTTTAAGCAAGCTAGTGGTTTGTTGGACGCTAGACACTACTTCCGCATTTGTCCACGACACTGTTGTCATGTGGTTTCTACGTCAGTAAAGGCGGTAACAAAGGGTAACTAACGTCATTGACAGGCGACTGCACTGTCCCCAGGGGGGCAGGGTTTCATTTTTTTTGAAGCACCCCTATGCGCCGCCATTGGTTGGCAGACCCCCACCTGCTGTTAGCATTCCATTGACTCCCATTCATTTTGGCGTCACTTTGACAGCGAATAACTTTACATCTGACTCCATTTGTCCATTGATTATTTCTAAAGAAACACGAAAATTTATTAAAGGCTCCATTACGTTGTATCTTACGTTATGGTCCCGTAGAAGCAGTTTTTGTAAAAAAAAATAGGCTAACGATTGCGTCATGACCAGTGAATCTCTTTCGCACAGTAGAGAAATTACCGTATGGACAGGAGGAGAAGATTGCAGACAATCTTTTACTGTCTTTGAGGCAATCGGGGGAACATGGAGGCAGAATACTACCCAGAATTTGCTCCTGTTCACGCTCGCCTTCTCTGCAAGATTCGGTGGGTGATTCAGATTTCTGTTGGCACAACGATTAGAAGACTTACAGGTTGCTCACGTTTGGGTCTGCGCAGTTTGAGTCTGCGCAGTACGCCCGACCCCCAGGAAGTGCGTGCTTCCAATTGACTTACTGTCTATGACTATCCCGTGTCACTGTTTAGAATGGGAAGTAGTTGAAAACATTAGAGATAGTGTTAGTAATCAGCTGGACAAAATATATAACACTAGTTTTTCAATATTTTACTGCAAATATCTAACAAATTGTACCTTTAAGTTAAAAATGTAAATATAATTCTCTGCAAAACTTTTTTTTTTTTTTTTTAATGCAATTTGAGTAAAAAAGTTTAATATTAAAGTAAATATTAACATTAATAAAATGTATCTGTTATGGCTCTGTGTGTGTGTGTGTTGTAGCTATATATATATATATATATATATATATATATATATATATATATATATATATATATATATATATATATATATATATATATATATATATATATATATATATATATATATATGTTTACGAAGCCTTACCAAAATAGAAAAATAGTCACTCCCGCTCTCTTATTTTCTCATTTCACATCTTGTTGAGTTAGCAATTCAAAATGTGTATGTGTGTGTGCGTTTTTTTTTTTTTTTTCTCATAGTGAATGTTTAATGCACACACCAACATTAACATCAATAGAATGTATTTGTTATGGCCCCATGTGTGTGTGTGTCATATATGTAAACAGAAGTTTATCCAGTCAAAAAAAATAAAAATAAAAAAAAAATAGAAGAATAGTCACTCCCGCTCTCCTATTTTCTCATTTCTCATCTTTTTGAGAAAGCAATACAAAATGTGTGACTGGAATTTATTTTATTTTTTTCTCAGACATAGTGAATGTTTAATGCACACACCAGGCAGATGAGTGTCTCATTAGGGGGTGGAAGGCAAGTGTTGCTTTACGGTTCTGTTCTGTTTTAATTACGCGGGGGAAACAGTGTGGCTGGTGGCAGTTGAGTGATTAGGCTTGCGGGCAGGCAGAGCCCTGGGGCCTGTCATTATTATGCTCATTCAACTCAGCTCTAATGAAAAAGTCAACTCAACACCAGTTCTGTTCTCCAGAACAAGAGCTCATGGCAGGAGCACTGTGTGTGTCTCGCTGGCTGCAGTCAGTGGGGTACATCGAGTGCAGTTGGAGGACTTTTTGCTTTTTACATTAACACACCAAAACAAGACGCAAGCAATTTTGTTTATTAACCGCTAGAGCGCCAAAAGTTACCGACTGCAGCTTTAATTTGATTTCAGCTCTTTATTTGATTATTGTTCATTTTATTCTTGTACAACTGATTAGGTGCAGTTAAATAACATCAAGGATTTGAAAGAAGTATTCAAAAAGAAAAGAGAGAAATATGCACAGATCAGGCACCATTTATGAGTTTAAACAGTTCAAAACCAAATATGGCATATTTGGTTGTAAGAGGACAGCAGAATATGGACTTTTTCACTGGACAAAGTGTATTAGCGGACTTGGCCTTATAGTCATAATGCCTTAATCAAGGATTTGTTATTGTTATTGGGTGAACTCCTACTTTAAAGAGTCCACAGTTCAGTAAATCACTGAACAAGTTTGAGAGAGGGTAAAGAATAATTAATCTGTAAAATGGTGAAAAACTGTTTTAAATTTGAAATTAATAATAATAATAATTGAGCAATGAAAAAAAAAAAAAATAGCTCATCATACAACCGTAAACAAATTGACTGAGTAACTCACTCATTCATATACTCATTAATCAACTTACTAGTTGTTGCCTGCCAAATGTCTAGGCCTTGACAGCACTGACACAATAGGATGCTACAGCAGGTAGATTTGATAATATTTGAAATTAACAAGGAGCAATAAATAAATTCTGACACACACACACACACACACACACACACACACACACACAAAACATAGAAAATTACATGTATTTATATAATTGATTTTATCTGTCATGCGTGGAATGATGGTTTAATGTTGAAGAGCTGGAAGTAATTTATTCACATAATGTTCCCTCTCTTTGAAATATAAATGTCAACATTATCATATGTGTCCAAATGGACTGAAGTTTGTCAGGTGAAACATTAGCTTATTGATGCAATAAAATCAATCAGTTGTTTTATTTCAACTGTTACTGAGTTTGAGGCTTCTGTAAATATTTAAACACCAGTTACATTTATATTTCAAGCTTAATGTTGCAATGTGAAAATATTCAGTAGTGTGTGAATTGTAACTTAGTGTCTCTTTACATAACAACTAGGCTGAGTTGTAACTTACATAAAGCTGAGAAACTGGCCCCTGGACTCCAGCTGCTGTCCTAGATGCTTCTACTAACTCATTCCCTTAATATCCTCTGGACTGTGCCAAAAACCCCTGCAGCCAAATTTAACCAGTACAACTCAAGTCTGCCGTCCTTAGTCCCTACAGTCCTGTGTCAGGGTTGGTATTTGACGGCTATCATCTTAAAGGTCAACTCACAGCCCTCCACCCATGAGACTGTCAGGTCAACCAGGATGACCTTCTTTGCCTCTTCAGACCAGATAACTACACAAGGCCTCAGGCTTGTGTGGGCAATCCATAGAAATGGCAGTATTTAGCTCCGGTCATCCCTCATTTGCAATGGTTACATACATGCATACATCTCTTTTAAAAAAGTATTTTTAGAAAGATCTAATAAATAAGAATAATAATAATAATAATAATATGTTGATTTTATTATCTTTTTGAGAGACACAGTTTTGGTTCCCATACTAAAAACCAGGTTACTTCCTGTATAAAGCAAAGTCATTTTTTAGAAATTTTAAAAATAAATACCATTTTGTCTCTCTTTAATGTAACGTGACAGATCACTGTAGTGCATCAGTTTAAGGGGCACTTTTCATATTTATTAGTTAAAGCACTAAATAAAAATGAATGAACAGTAGAATTTATTTTATTTCATTTTCAACTACGGAAAGATTTCATCACACAGTTTTTCAAGTTTGAATCCACCATCTGGAACTCTTGTCTGGTTTGTTTTTCGGACAAAATGGCGCATTTGCATGTCAATCAAACTTCCTGCGAAGGGTCAACTGTGCAATACATTTTTTTACTTTAACACAACATCATCCATGTTTTTCTTGGTATTCTTTGGCTAGCATCACAGTAGGCTATATGAACACGCTATCAAACATGATAAGAAGCAAAAGAGAACATAATTCAGTATGCTCTCTGTAAACTCAGGCATCCGACACGTGCATGTGTACAGAAAGCCACTTCAGACAGTTGTCTTTCGCACTTCAATGGATAAAAACACAATGATGTCACAATGCCCATTTTTGGTGAGTTACCTAGTAAACACAGTCTTACAATAAAGGGGAGATTCATTTAATAGAGACATCAGTAGCAGTATTGGTATCAATGACACTGGCCTTCATTAATATTAGGCTACATAGTAAGAAGATGCTATTAAACATGTATTTGAAATATGTATCTTGAATTCCAGCTTCAGTCCACTCCACTCCTTGTCCAAGTGTTTGAATCAGCTTTGCTTGACAGTATTCTCAATCTTGTGGTAATTCCTGTAAATTGTGAACATTTTCCTACCCATTTTATTCCTTCTGTCAGCTTAGAATTGAATATGCTTTGATACAGCACTCTGTGTACAGCCACCCCTTTCATTAATGACCTTCTGTGACTTACTCTCTTTGTAAAGGGTGTCACTGATTGTTTTCTGGACCATTGCCAAGTCTGCAGTCTTTCACATTATAGACCTTTATCACACTTCCTTTATCCGGTAAGTGAAGCAGTGTATCGCCACTTCTGGTCCGATCACAATACAATTTAAACGTATTTGCAAATCCTCTCTTTCCTTTCTTTCTTTCTTCTATCACAGGTGTAACTGTAGCATACCTGGCTGCTTTAATTCTAAACAATGACACTACCTCAGTTTTCACAATTTATGGACACAATATGAATAGAGGAAATCATGGATGACACTGATGCAGTGGAAAGGTCATTCTAAAATATTAAGCAGGGGCACATTCGTGATCAGTATGCATTTCGAAACTGAGGATGTCACTCCCATACAGGGCTACATCTCATATCTATTTATTTGTTTATTTTAAATTAATTTGCCTAAACACCAAACATTTGCCGTAGTTCCTTATTAATACTTCAAGTCACACTGTTTCTGCTAAGATACTATGGGAAAAAGTTTTTTTTTTTTTCTCCTAACCTGAAACCTTTTTTTAATTACGCAGTTTAACTGCACGACCATTGGTTGGTGCAGTAGTTTAAAGAAATAAACCAATGGCTCGGCGGTGGAACTGCATGAGCCTATGGTGACAAAGCCTGCCAGAGCATACCAGAATGGGTGGGGTCTTTTTCTCCTTCAGCGATGACAATTATGCTTTCCATTTTTTTTAAATGCACCTGTATATAATCTACATAGGCTTTCTTCATAATTTGAAGATTAAATGTGAAATTATGACAATATAAATATATTAAAATTCAATTAATCACAATTTATCAATTGACAGTATAGTCGGGATGCCAGTGATGCTGTAATGGCAGTGAAGGTTAGGACAATTAAAAGAGCCCTAATCAGAGAACGGGTCCAATGTAACCCCAACAAACATGATTCTACCCAGGAGGGCCAGAGTCTGTACAGATCCTCAAATATGGCCCAAAAGATCCACTTTCCTGCAGAGTTTAGCTCTAATCCTATGCTATGAATCATTAGGATCTTTCGAATATCACAGGTAGGTGAGCTTGATCAGGGTTGAAGCTAAACTCTGCAGAAAATTGTCCCTCCAAGGCAAAATTTGAGGAACCCTGAAAAACAATGTTCAGAAGGGCCCAGAAACCATTGTGGCATCCCTGCTCACAGCAGGAAAAGACATTTAAAAAAGGTTCAGATTTCACCTGTCGATCTAAGTAACTTGAGATGTCCTGTCTTCACCCCAGTAGGTGACTCTTGGCTCTCGATTCTTATCTATAAATATCATAAAATGTTTAATACAAATTGGACAGAAAACCCATTCCCAGCTGTAACCCAGTATACTTTAGACTGTATTGATAGCAATGCATCTGTGTGTAGTAAGACCAGCTCTTTACTTTTCCATCAAGGATATATATATATATATATATATATATATATATATATATATATATATATATATATATATATATATATATATATATATATATATATATATATATATATATATATATACATATGTTTATGTTGATAGGTAAAAATTGATAGCCTGAATGCACTGTAAGTCACTTTGGATAAAAGCGTCTGCTAAATGCATAAATTTAATTTAATTTAATATATATGTTTATTTAGAACAATTCCCCCTTTGGACCCTTTTATTCCCTGTTTTGGTTATTTTTGATAATAAAAGCCTCTCCTAGGTCTGATGCCACCCACACTGTGTCTGTTGTTTGCTCCTCCTGCCACCATATATAGTGTTATATAGAGACTATATATACATAGCCTCTATATAAATCTTGGATTAAGTTCTAAAGTTAAGTTCTCACTCTAACCACCAGAAAGATTCTGGTCCCTGTAGACTCCAATAGTGTTGTTGTTGTTTTGCTTTTTCATACTATGGAAGTCATTGGGGCACAGAAACTGTTTGGTTACCAGTATTTTGCTAAATATATACTTTGCATTCAACAGGAGAACGAAACTCATACAGGTTTATAACAACAACAACAACATGTGTTTGTAAGTCAGTTTCTTTGTTCTTTTGTAATTCATGATGTTTACTTGTCTTCAGTAAATTTGTTTTTACGTAGGCTAGTGTTTTTATTTATTTATTTATTTTGTGATATTGGAATAGGTAACAAGAATTAAGAAACTGCAATGCATAAAAAAAAATGTATTGGATAAAAATCCTATTTTAAGCTAAATACCGTAAATAATTATTGTGATGGGTGGCCCTGCAGTAAATCATAGCCCGGGGCCCAGTGAGGTCTTAATGCGGCCCTGCATGTGATCAGTACCTTTGAAGTCGTTTCTTGGTTGTTTTCTTTCATTTGTTACAGGCATCAGGTGATGATGATGATACCATACATTTAGAATAATTATTTTGCCTGCTTGTTCATTTTACTGAATAAAAATAAAACAACACATTTATACATTATGTCCTAATTTAATTTAATTGTGTTTAATCCACTTAAATAATGGCTCCATTTGTGTTTGGACTACAAACACGAATTATTTTTGTAGCATTAACTGAAACTGGGCAATGAATTTTTAATACTCAGCAGGCTTTGCATAAGCCTGGATCAGGAGAGTATTTGTTGAAATTAAGTGTTATTTCATGTGTTTTGGCATGAAAGTAAAAAAAAAAATGTTAATGTTAAATGTTCAGTTATGTTGGACATTAAAAATAATGTGGTTGTTGTTGTTACCTGTGCTAAAGATTAGAGCTTATGGTTAGGCTATTGGTACATATATTTTAATTGTATCATTAAATTAAGATCATTAACTGCTTACCTTAAAAATATATAGCCTACATATTTTTTTTTTCAGAATATGGTGGTTCACTGTTAGTCCTGACTTTTCATTTCTTAGCATCTGCATTGCATGGCTAAAGTGATTGTGTGTTTGTGAGTTTGAGAGCTGTTTTAGCACTTCCCAGGGCATTTGAATTTATTGGATGACCTCTCCCTAAACTTTTCCTTTGATTTTCTTTTCTGCTGTAATGAGGAGGTTTATTCCCATAGTCAAAACAATTGGAAAAATGCTGAAGCTTGTTATCCCCTTTTCCAAATCAAACTACTGAGATTATTAACTTAGCATTTTATGCATTGGGCAGACATTTTAATCCAAAGCCTACATTGTGTTACATAAATATTTTATTGTTGTTAGTGTCATGCTCTACTGTTCGAGCTAAATGCGTGTTGAGAGAAACTCTACAAGCTAAGTAACGATCATCCCCTGGATGTGATGACGGTAGTGGTCCCTAGAAGATTATTTCATGTGGGATTGACCCGCTCACCAGATCGACTGATCATTATAAGGTCATTGTTATTTATGTTGACCTCCCAGATCATCTGGCTGAAGAGCGCTGATGCGGTCCAGGCACAGTGGGATGTCACCTTTCTGAATAGAGGTGTCAATACACCCATTTTCAGTCAAGAGGTCCTCCTTTGAGACATTTCTGAGAAGATCTTGCTTTACACGCTGAGGACTGAGATTGCTCTGACTTTATTGATCTCAAAGAGTCCTTCAACTGCAGCATGAAACAGCTCTCAGCTCCTTTCATGTTAAATGAAGTGCTCCCATTTGGATGTATATTCAGAAACATCCATAAACTTACTCGGCCTACTCGGCCTACTCTTTATATATACTCAGTTCGTTATATATATATATATATATATATATATATATATATATATATATATATATATTTTTTTTTTTTTTGAGTTTTCTTTACCAAGAAAGTGGCAACATGAAAACCACTATTTTCTGTTTCAAACCTTCACATAGCATATTTAGGTTATAATAACACAAAAGATTAAAATACAGGTTTTATTGTAAAATTGTATTATTTATTATTATTAATTCCAATAAGTCCATTGAATGAATAGGAAAGTTATTTTTCATAGTGAAACTGTTGAAAATACACAATATAATAAGTTGGTCCACATATGACAGCCTCTGAACTTGGTCAATACTAATTATATTATATCATAGTCAATACTTTTATACAGGCACTGGACTAAAAATACATCCAATCAGCTTTGCATTGGGTCATCGTGTTAATGCTATAAATTAATTACAGCAATAAAAAAAAATGTCATCATGAACAAGAACATGAACAACATCACATTAAACCACAGAAATACCAAAATGACAAATCCCTTACATTCAACTTCCAAAAGTGCATACATCTTTGGCATGTGTAAGGGAAACGGGTCAATTTAGCTCAAAGGGAAACATTTAAGATTTTAAAGGGAATTTGAACAGAATCACTGTTTCACGGCTGATCACTGAGACGCCCTGTGATTCATTGAACGAGCCATATTACATCAACTCTGCACTGGATATTATTATCCAAAGTATAGTGAAAACACTATTAATTAGCACAGTAACAACATCGACATTAACTTGTAAGCAGAAAACACAAGATACTTCTCTTTTCAATATGAATAAGCCTTTATTAGATAAATCTTAGACACATAGGCTAATCTGACAAAAGCACTCGCACTCGGACATTCACACAAGTTGCAGGAAGATAAAATGTTAGGGAAGAATGATTTTAAGAGAATGAAAATGTGGAATCCCAAGTTTACAGCAATACGTGGAATTGCATGGACATGAACAGCCATCAATCACTTAATTAACCCTCGCATTTAGTTCCTCAATGAGGTTAAAATTATATTAGATACACCAGTACAGATCAGAGTCTGGAGGTTACTTGCGTCATCTTTGTAAAGGGGGTTCCCTTTGTTGTCATTGAAAGGGGGTTTCCCGATGTTGCTGATTGGCTGGAAGTTCAGTAATCGCTGAAGTGACGTCTTGGGAAGCCCGTGGTTTGGCGTTGGCTGACGATGCGGAGTTGTGTAGGCTGGTTGAAGTTCAACGGAGACTCGAGGTCAGACTCGGAGACACAGCATTACAAACCTTAACTCAGAACACGAAACTTAAGCTTAAGCATAAGACACTTTCATAATGCTGAATAAGTATCAAAAATGGTAATATAATAAAGTCCTTTCACGTCACCATTTGACCAGCCCACACTTCACATAATAGTGCCTGTAGGTAGCACTTGGGCTTCATTATTAATGATAGTTTCATGAAATATTAAACGGTGTACCATACATAAATATAATGGAATTGAATAGCCTGATTACCATGTTCGACTTTTGGCACTAAACAGTGCTACTGTTGTAATTTAGCATACATTTTCTCAGTGATGTAATTTGATTTATAAAATGAGACAAACCGCAGATCCAGAAGCAAAATGCACACAACACATAGCAAAGCCTCAGACTGACAGATATGTAAAAATAAACTGTACTTTTTTTAACTTTTGAAAAAATAACTAATATTTTGTACACATTCTCATGTTAATTATAATTCAAATGCATTTTGTTTTATTGACCACAATATCATTGCTATTTGTCTGAACGGGGCACTTCTGAATAATTTTGAACAAGGGCAGGGGCTTGAGCCCCCAAAGTACCCATCCCCTGCATTTGCATGCTGCCTATGGCCCAAGACTTCTGGGGGCTTTCCTCAGTATCTCACTAAGCATAGCATTGCAGGGGTGCTCGCAACCTCCGAGGTGGTATCTAGAGCAGTTGTTCCCTGTTCTCTCTTCTACAGAGAGTCTACAGCCGGTACTTAATAGTTCCGAAGAAGGATGGGGTGTTGCATCCTATTCTAGATCTGTGTTGAACTGCTTAGTCATGAAACTGAAGTTCAGAATGTTCACAATCTTCAAGTTGTGTCTCAGATCTGAAGGACATGTACTTCCATATATCCATCCTTGCTCAACACAAAAAGTTCTTGAGGTTTGCTTTTGGGGGCAAAGCATACCAGTAACAGGTTCTTACCTTAGGCCTTGCACTCTCACCCCGCACTTTCACCAAGAGTGTGGATGCTGCTCCGGCTCCTCTGTGACTCCAGGGCATCCTCATAATCATCTACATCGGCAATTGCTTGATATTAGCTCATTCAGAGCAGATTCGGGGTAATTCAGGGAAGTTGGGAACCAACCCTAAGGGAACCAATGCTCCTCTAGCGCTTTGTAACCAGTTGAGCCACCAAAGTAATGCACTGGGCCCTCTTCAAAGAGCGTACCACTAGTATCCTTTGGTCATCCTTACAATGAACAAATGTCGATCACTGCATCAGAAGGAGAGCACTCTGGAGAGGAAGATTCGGCTGTGCTACCACCCTCCGGGGCAGTGGCAAGACCTGAATCTGATCCAGAGATGTCTTTTACTGCCATAAACCGATCTGCTGGTTCCACCTCCCTCACCACCCTCGATGAAGGTGTAGCTAGGGGGTATACCAGCCTCTTCGGCGACACTGTCGAGAGCTTGGTCTAGCAGCCAACCATCACACCCTGCTAGCATTACCCAGCCCATCTTGATGGCTTCGATGGCTTCTGCAGACCTTCAGTCTTGGCTGTGCGATTCAGTTCACCTGGTGTCTCCTCAGGATCAGTGGCCAGACAATTCCTTACAGACCATTTCTACAGGTCGCATTTGAGGGACGGGCATATCAGTACAAGGTACTACCCTTCTGGCTGTCCCTGTCTCCCTGTGTCTTCACAAAAGTCACGGAAGGGGTCTTGTTCTCCTAAGGGAGCTGGGTGTTCGGATCCTTAACTATCTCAACAATTGGCTCATACTAGCACAGTCTTGGCTTCAGTTGCACTAGCACAGGGACCTGGTGCTCCGGCATCTCAGCCAGTTGGGTCTTTGGGTCAACTGGGAAAAGAGCAAACTCTTCCCAATGCAGATGATCTCTTTTCTCAGTTTGGAACTGGATTCAGTAGAGTAGACAGCATGCCTCTCAGAGGAATGTGTGCAGTTGGTGCTGAGCTGCTTTTATTCATTCAGGGGCAGGACAGTGGTCCTACTGAAACTATTTCAGAAGCTCATTTTGCATATGGCAGCTGCTGCAGCACTTACACCACTAGGGCTATTGCATATGAGACTGCTTCCGTGCTGGCTTCATGGCTGAATCCCGAGGTGGGCATGGCAGCGCAGCACTAAACGGGTCCAAGCTACACCGGCCTGTCGCCAAACCTTCACCCCGTGATCATATCTATAATAAGAAACCACTTGGCCTGTGCTTGACCCTATTGAAAGAAAGAAAGAAAGAAAGAAAGAAAGAAAGAAAGAAAGAAAGAAAGAAAGAAAGAAAGAAAGAAAGAAAGAAAGAGCATAATGTGGTCGTAATTTGCTGTTTTGTGTGGTCCTGTATGGACGATAAAATTCCAATGTGCTGTTGGAGTCAATGGTGAAGTACAACACTGGTTCATACCATCAGCATAATAGATTACAGAGAAAGTGACTGTGTGCAATAACAAAGCTTCACCCTGGCAAACCTCCTCTCTTCCAGACCTCAAGGCTGAAGTGATCACTTAAGGAAACATTTTCCAGTAAACCCATCCAGCAATCACATAAAATTTGAATCCAAATCAGGCAATACAAAGCTGTTCCAACAGCTTGGTAAACCACAACCTCAAAACGTCTAAGCAATTACCCCTTAAAAAATATGGGAAATAGTCCTTGCACGACACAGTATGCAGAATGGAAACATAAAGGGTTTCATGAGGTTATATATCACTGAAATAAATTACTGTAAACATGGAGAAAATTATTTTTTAACATGTCATA
Organism: Carassius gibelio; assembly: GCF_023724105.1. Taxonomy (NCBI): domain Eukaryota; kingdom Metazoa; phylum Chordata; class Actinopteri; order Cypriniformes; family Cyprinidae; genus Carassius; species Carassius gibelio. The sequence goes on along the minus strand of NC_068409.1, from coordinate 886,867 downwards.
TTTCCATTTCACACATCTTTTCCAGGTCCAAATCTTGTCAGAGCTCACTCATCCAGTGAATATGAGTCCACAAGGATTTTTTAAGGTTAATGTCTTCTGGTTGTTAATAACAAGTTCTGTGTCAATCCTCCAAAATATATTATGTTACAATTAGCTTTGCTTTCTTTGATCTCAGCAAGGGCATTAACATGACACGCCAAATAGTTTGAAACTGAGAGATTCCAGGATCTATTGAATGTAAAAGTGCATACTTATTCTATGATCACCTACTGTGATGATGATTCACATTTTTTTAATCTATAATAGATGTTACTTTTGGCCATTACTCAGCGGTTTTGAAACTATGCAGGATGTATGTGTGTTTTAGTGATTTTGAAAGAAGTTCCATTGTTTACGTTCACCTAGGCTGAATTTATTTAATCAAAAATACAATAAAAACTGTAATATTGTGAAATATTATTACAATGTAAAATAAATGTTTTCTATAGTAATTTATTTTAAATGTAATTTATTCATGTGATGCAAAGCTGAATTTTCAGCAGGGCTCACGTCACATGATCCTTCAGGAATCATTATGCTGATTTGTTGCTCAAAAAAAAAAAAACATCTATTATTATTAAAATATTGTTGTATTATTAAAACACTTCCCATAGTACCCTATGTACTTTCTACATCATTAGAAGAATGGCATCTAAGCTAATATTAGTCTGTTTCTCTCTTATTCCGAGGTCACCGTAGCCACCAGATCCAGTCTGTGTCCAGATCAGAGAGTCACTGCAGTCACCCGGATCTAGTACGTATCCAGACCAGATGGTGGATCAGCACCTAGATTAGACCTCTACTGCCCTAAAAGACAGCAGAGACCAGGACAACTAGAGCCCCAGATACAGATCCCCTGTAAAGACCTTATCTCAGAGGACCACCAGGACAAGACCACAGGAAACAAATGATTCTTCTGCACAATCTGACTTTGCTGCAGCCTGGAATTGAACTACTGGTTTCGTCTGGTCAGAGGAGAACTGCCCCAACTAAGCCTGTTTTCTCCCAAAGGTTTTTTTCTCCATTCTTGTCACTGATGGTGTTTTGGTTCTTTGCCGCTGTCGCCTCTGGCTTGCTTAGTAGGGGTCACTTCATCAACAGCGATATCGTTGACTTGATTGCAAATAAATGCACATACACTATTTAACTGAACAGAGATGACATCACTGAATTCAATGATGAACTGCCTTTAACTATCATTTTGCATTATTGACACACTGTTTTCCTAATGAATGTTGTTCAGTTGCTTTGACGCAATGTATTTTGTTTAAAGTGCTATATAAATAAAGGTGACTTGACTTGACTTGTGTAGGGTTTTAAACAGTTAAAATGTCACTTTAACAATGTCACATAACTTAATGCTTCCAAAAGTGGAAAGTGTCTCAGGCCGTTCTGTTATGTAACATAAAATTTTCCGGTGAATGAATCAATGAATCAATGAATTCATCCAGTTGTCTCCAATAAAATAATTAGTTAATGATAAGAAATGCACATGTACTATAACACTGAAAGTAAATGAATTTTGGGGCTTTCTGTGCAAAAGTTTTTTTTTTTTTTCATTGCTATTCACAATACACTGAAACACCGCAGGAATGGTAAAACAAAGTGGGGTTGGGGGATATTTGGACCAGACTCTAACACCATGAAAGCTACTGACAGTAAAACTCTTGCTTCTGTGTTTAACAAGATTAAGAAATGCTGGACAGATTCATGAAATATTAAGGACAGAAAGAAAAAGAGGTCCTAAGTGCAAAAAAGGAAAGGTCCCATCTCACCACTGGCAATTATATTTGCCAGAAAAGCTACTATGGGTCAATAACATCCACTGAGAGGAAGAGCCAATTAGCCAGCAATTAAACCCCCTCAAGAGGGCAAAAAGAAACCCAGTCACCCAAAGTCTCCAGGCCCATTTCATGTCCAGCTGAGTAATAAACACCCCTTTGCTCTATTGACCTGCGGGCACTTTGTCCAAATTCACTTTTCTCATAGGTCACTACAGTGGAGTGGGACTCTATGAAGACTCATTTGCTACATAAAGATATTGAAGTTTTTGTAATTATTATTGTATTGCATGTCTTACTTTTGCATGTTTAACCTAAGTTAGTAGCCAATAACTTGTTTTTTTTTTTTTTTTTTTTTTGACTAGCAGATGTATTTTGGCTGTACTGTAAAAACAAAGTTAAGTCAGGAACTTGCAACACTGTTAATAAATAATGATAATTATGCATTATTCCACGGACAAACTAAAATATACAGTTTTGCTTGTTTGTATCATTTACATCTGATATCATGAACCTTGCAAACTTTATTAAAATTAGTAAGTCTAGGGACAGAAAACCAATCAAGGTTATTATTAAATGCTGTGAAGCTTGACATATGAAATAATAGTCTTTAGACAAAACATTAAAAAAAGGAAGATAGATTGTGTATTGTGTTTTATATTGAGTATTATGGAAGACTAAATAAATAATAAAAAAAGATAATTGTGACTCTTTACCTCACAATTGCAAGAATTACACAAAATTTAGTTGCTTGTTATAATGTCAGAAATGTAAGATACAATTTACAATTAACTTGTGTTTGTGTGTGCGTGTGTGTGTGCGTGTGCGTGTGCGTGCTTGTGTGTGTGTTTATGTGTGTGTGTGTTTATGTGTGTGTGTTTGTGTATGGCTTCCATAATATTCAATAAAAATACAATATGCAAACGGTTTTTAATATTGATAAAGTCTATAAAGACTTTTTTTTTTGTTTATCAAAATTGCATGATATGAACTTGCGGTTGTGCAGTTATTCTAAACTAAATAAAGTCAGAACTTCAAGACGTAAACTCACAATTGGGAGATATACAAATATATATATATATATATATATATATATATATATATATATATATATATATATATATATATATATATATATATATATATATATATATATATATATATATATATATATAATTATTTATTTATTGTATATGCAATTTGGTGAAGAATACAGATATTGTTGGCCAAAAAGTAGGCTAATACTAATATAATTAGTATAATTATAACTATAACAGACAGTAGTACAAACATATGTAAAATGTGACTACAAATATGTCTAAGATGGTATTTAAATGCTTAGTTTCATGAACAAGGCACTGTAGTTTTTATTGTGGGGGCAACTTATAAATTGTCAATCAGACAAGAGAAATAATTTATTCATATAGACTTTTGTAAGGTTGAAGGTGTCCAGTTAATTCAAACAGCGATGCAGAATTAAAGGCACTTTAACATTAATGATGGAAAGTTGTTTAAAGAATTCCCTTTCATCAAGCATTTTGACTGGTCATTATTGATTTCAATTATTCAGTTCATATTCAATCAGCCTGCAAAGCCCAATGACGACCTATTAACCCAATTAAATGAACAGGATGTTTCAGCATGTACCAATTTAATCCTTTTGTCGTCTTCATCACTCAATCTGCATGAAATACAAATTATCTCTCTTAATCTCACACCTGTAGTCTTCCATTATAATCTGACTTTCAGTGCCAGTTCACATTAAACAACTCTCAGGGAACATTGTGTTTCTCAAAGAGCATCAGATAGCTTTATTTCGATTAGTTCATTAGATATTCATCCACTTTTTTTTATTTTGGAGTAAAATAGATGAGGCATTTCAGCCAGTTTCATCATTGGGTTGCTGCAATGCTTTAATTTTTACAACCCTTGTTTAAAGACGGAGTGGGTCGTTGTGCCTTAAAAGCAAGTGATGTATGACTGTTTTATCACAGTTAACTCGCTCCAGTGCCTTAATGAATTGAACTATGCCCCAGGGAAACAATCACTCTAATTCCTCAGCCTCTTATTATTATTATCACCACGGCTGCCATATTTTTTTTTTTTTCTTTTATCATTTAGCGGGTGCTGGATGCTAGCGGTGTTCATTCAGAACTCCAAACCTCAGAGGTCATTACCAGACCTGTTTTCCTCTCCTCCACACCAAGGATACGGCTTGACTTGGAGACTAAACAGATGGCCGTGCACCATCCAAGAAGACAGCCCATCAGAGCAGATGGCAATCTAAAGGGCACCAACCTCGAGATCCCACACAGTGAGAGAGAGCACTGCTGTCACCGGAGCGAGACTTTACACATGATACGCTGTAGCATCTCTGTACTGCAATTTATTGTCCTTTTGTTAACAGAGAGTGGCCCATAAAAAAAATAAGAATTTTTGATAAGACAAAGAAAAATGAACTGGAATGTATCTTAATAAAGTTAGTGTAGCACCTGAGACCATGATGAAAACAATAACTTCCACTTATGATCGATCATAAGTAATGGCTGCCATAAGCAATGAAAAGAACGCACGTCACACCTCTGTCCATCAATTTGCACTGGCTACCAATATCTGCTTGCATGAAATTCAAGGCATTGGTGTTTGCCTACAAAACCACTACTGGCTCCAGGCAGATTTATAACATCTTTAGTTGATTGGAACATCTTAGTTATTGCCTGATAGTGGAGAAGAGGATTTGCAATGCTATAGGGGTGCCAATAATTATGGCCAAAATGCATTGGAGGAAAAAAAAAACTTCATAATGTGAGTTGCCCCCCATTTTCCGTTGTTTTACTTCAATGAAAGGTTTGAATTTTGTTTATCTTTTTAAGGAAAGGTCAAAAAGATAAACAATGCAGATTTATTTCCACAGTCGCCTTATATTGCTCGCCTTATATGCTCATATTCACCAAGGGTGCCAATATTAGTCAAAGGGCACTGTATGTAGCAACTGTAGTGGCCAGTGTAAAGAGTATAGTAAAATTATTAAAAAGCCAAAATGTATATTTAATCATATGTATTTGTTTACGAATTTGTATGCATATTTATAATTTAATATTAATATTTTGTCTTTAATGGATAAAATAATTTCACCCTTGATGGTGCAAAAATTGTTAAATTGTTCAATTATTTTATTATTTTATTTAATATGAATATTATATTAAATTCTGTCACATTCTTTCCAAACTTATTTCTGACTCTGTAGATATTTTGAGAAATGTATGCTTTTCTTTTCATACAATAGCCATCTGTTTGAATACCTACATTCTTCAAAATACCCTATTTTGTGTTTCACAGAAGAAGGAAAGTCAGGTTTTTTGTGTGGACTATCACTTTAACTTTCCTATAATATTCATATAAAATCAGCACTCAAAATGTGTCACGCAAATACTTGCATCTGAAAAACATGTTGAGAAAATGTTGCTGAGGAGATAATCATATTTCTTTCTTTATAGACACATATCAGCATTAGATTGCTTTATTTCAGTTTGCATATGTTATCTGCAATCCAAGACTGTATTTGTGTTTCTTTTCACTGTCTCCATGGAAATAATTGCGACAGAAATGCGACATATGCCAGCTGTCACTTGAAAAGGAGGTCAAAATAGATAAATACGCTTCTTTGAAGTTAGTGCTCATTAGACTGAGATGTTCCAAGATTGATGTGTGTGGGGGGGAGGGGCTGTTATTTCTGAAAAGTGACCAATAAATATGCTGTTTGAAGTAATTTGCCCTCTCTTATTTTATACTCATGCGCAGAACAATTGCGAAAGAAACTGGAAATATGGTGAAAGAGTTCCTGCAAAACTCCCAAGGAATTACTGTCACTTGTTAAACGCTTTTCTGCTGTCAGAGCGAGAGTGTGTTGGGCTAATTCAGAAGCAGCATGACTTTATGTCTGATGTCAGGTGGCATCAATGTAATTTCGGCTGAACACCTGTATGGCCATTAGAATGACACTTTCTAACCGTTCCCCACACAATGCTAGTTCCACAAATGGGATGTATTAAGAAGATAATGAACATCCGTCTCCCCGAACACACATTTTGCTGATGCAAGCCAACTTGCCCTGTCTCTGCAGGCTTGCAAAGCCCGATCCAACTAAGACTCTGGCTTGTGGAGTGACATTCCTAAATGCCAGCGTGGTGCCATGGGAGCATCAGGGGGAAATAATGATGGAGTACCCACGCCCGCAGGTCGGAGCAAGCTTGCCGCTGGAGTCGCTCCCTGGCTGCGCCAGATGGAGGACATCAGATCCTGGACTATTATGTGCATCACTCTGTCTCCTCGCATTTTTTTGTTTTTTTCTTCTTGTGCTTTTTCTCTTTCTCTTGTCTGCTCATTTCCCAGAGGAGCTGCACAGTCATTAGCAGGCGCCCAGCTGCCGAACGCTATTGAGCATGTGGCGGCTCCAACTTTGCAGTTCCTACAGGAAATGGCACTAGCTATGACAACATCCTAATGTAGGTATGTGTGAGTGTTAGGATGCTTTGCATTGTGAAGATTGCATAGTGTTTTTTGTCCTCATCTGATGTGCATGATTCATTGGAACATGTTACTCCAGGTAATAAAATGGTTGTCTTTATTATCTTTTATAAACATGCTTTTGAAATGCATTTCTCTTTGATCAAGCACAAGGTGGTCTTGAATACATTAGTATTCCTATTTGTCTCAATGGCAGTTGCTTGGCTGGCACATAACCAACCCCCTTACAATCCTGCCATTTTTGTTTACAGAAGCCACGGAAGGTTTTCCGCCAATCATCTTAAATGGTATGTGATTAATCATTCTTGAGCATTGGCAGAATGTCCATGACAGTATATAGTTTATAGAGAGAGATTTTTTAAATAAATGAATCATTATTATTCAGCAAGGGTTAACCACAGAATCCAAAAAAAAAAGAAAAATGTATCACAGTTTCCACAAAAATATTAAACAGCACAACTGTTTTCAACATTGATACTAAGTTGTTGTTGTTTTTCGTGAGCAGCAAATAAGCATACAGAATGATTTCTGAAGGATCATGTGACACTTTCAGTAATGATGCTGAAAATCCAGATTTGCATCACAGGAATAAATAACATCTTAAAATATATGAGAATGCAGTTTAAATTATTATTCTTTTTTTACAATATTACTGTTTTTATTGTATTTTTGATCAAATAAATTATAGAGAACATGACTCTTGGTGAGTATAAGAGACCTCTTTCACACACACACACACACACACACACAAAGGCCAACCCCCAACGTTTTGATGGTAGTGTATAGTCCATTCATGAAGCTGTAGATGGCACAGGCTGATCATTTAGGTCCTGTGCATGCAATCTGCTGGCAATCACATAGCAATCACATAATGTACTACATGCACAATCTGATTGGCCTGTGCTGAATCGACAGCCAGTGAGATTTCTTCATGAACATTTGCTCATTGTAAACTGGTCCTGCAGGATGCAGACAGAGTTCCTCCAAATCCACACATGATGTATCGCAAGAGTATGGAGCCAATGACATGCAAGAAAAAAAATAATAAATTTTGTGCGCGATTTACTTTCCTCATTTTTCCTCATTTACTTTCCTCACTTTCCTCAATTTGTTTCCTCAATGTACTAAAACATGCACACAATTATTATTTTGTTCCCTTGATTTGCTAAATTGCGCGCACAATTTACTAATTCTTTTTCTCTATGTATAAATTGTGTACACTATTTAGCAAATCTAGGAAACAAATTAGTAAATCGTGCACAAAATTTAGTCTACTATTGTTTTTTTCCTGCATGCACTGTAAAAAAACATTTACGGTAAAATGTTAATAAACAAACATAATGAAGTAATACTATCTGTTTTGAATCAATGTAATGCACTGCTAACCACCAAAACTGGTGGTGATGAGCTCAACAGCTCTTCTACAAGCTGCGAAGGGATATATATATATATATATATATATATATATATATATATATATATATATAGAAGGTGCACAGTTTCATTCACACCAACACTAAACATCATCATGGTAACACACATGATACTAAACAAAGCAATAAACATTAATTTAACAACTTTAGATGAAAGATAAAACCCTAATGTAATAACCCTGATAAGAAAAAACTAAGAAGAAACATAGTTATTTCTATGAAAATACATAAAATATGAAGTGTCATGCAGGGAATTCTGGGAGTGTCAATTTACAGTTTTTCACTGTAAATTAAACAATTACTTTTTCTTTTTCACTTCCAAAAAATGAAAATTTAACGTTATTTTACTGTAAAATTACATTAAATGTAATTATAGTTATCCACCGCATAGTATGGAAACTTACTGATAACCAATTAACAGGTTTTTACTGTAGAATATTTACAGTTTTTTACTGTTAAGATCACAATCATTTTTTTACAGTGCTTGGGGCTCCGTGTGAGATAAATTTTTTTAAAATAATAAAATATTGCTAATGTTTTTGCCAAATCTAATTGAAACGCAGCTAGTGTAAGCTGATTGTGATTTAAATAGTTGATTTAAATATATATTAAATTAGATTTTAAATTATTTTTGATGCTTTTTTTTTTTATTTTATTTTTTACTGTGATATTTTCATACCCATTTCTATAATTTTAGTTTTTATGTTTATTGTTCTCATTTTGCCTTTTTGGACAAGAAGCAAATAAGAGAGAGTGATTTGATCAGAAAGGAACTTTATATGGGTCTTTTTATCTCTTTGCATATGCTGTTTCACTATGTAATACATCAGACTACAGAAGTATAATTGGTTGTGAATGGTATTTCACATTGATTTTAAAGCTAGGGTATGGTAGCAGTATTTTTGGCGAGCTCCTGTCTGTTTACCCATGCCAGAGAGCAGCACACAGTGCGATCTGATCTGGGCACATTATGGGGGTGGCACTGGCCCTGAGGGCGGACATCACTGAGCCAGCCAGCAACAGCTTCCCCACCAAGACACTTAGACCTCAGGGCCAAGAAATCTGGCCCCAATCTGACTAGCACCATTAAACTCATATGAGAAACAAAGACTGTGTGTGACCCCTAAAGCACAATCAGACAAAGTGCACAAGATGAGAATATAGTAGCTGTTAGCGCAGTTTAATACAGACATGCACATGCATGAACAAACTCTTTAACCGTATAAATCCTACTGTATCATATATGATAAGTCAATTTCTAAGGCTTCTGAAATACCAACATAATAAAAAGCATTGTGGAAAAAATGACTTTATGGTCATATAAATATACCAACATCTTCACCAAATAGCATGTATTTACTCAGTTTGTGCCTCTCTCTCTCTCTCTCTCTCTCTCTCTCTCTCTCTCTCTCTCTATATATATATATACAGTATATGTGTCTGTGTGTGTGTGTGTGTGTGTGTGTGTTTTCTGACTATTATTACAGGGTTTAATATAAAAGGCATAAATGTGTTCAAATATTTAACTTTTAAAAAAATATATACTTAATACAAACCTAATTATAAACTGCAAAAGCTGCATATTCTATTTTTAGTTTTGAAAATAATTTTACCATAGATCACATGACACATAAAAACCAAGAAAATGTCATAATGACAATGAACAAATTAATATATATAATAAACACATATATAATAAATACATAAAATATTAAATATGTCATGTATTGATATAATTTATAATAATTGCTATTTTTTAATTATTATTATTTAATTAATTTATAGTGTAGAAATATAACAGCACACCTCTTTTCAACAAGCCGCATGATCTGAAGCATTATGATGTGCCATACACTGTTAATGGTTGGTTTCAGTCTTTAACCCCAGTGTGAGCAAGAGTATTTGTTATTTCTGCAAACACCACTAATGATGAGTTATATTATAACTGTTAACTATGTTCTCATTTTTTATCTTTGGTGGGATTAATCCAGTTCAGTCTGTCCCCTCTGACCCTGAGCTGATAAACATCATTACACAGTTCCAAGTAAGCAAATGAGGTGCTCTGATTCGGAGGTTTAGTAAATCAGTCTGTTTTGCTGGCTGTTTGTGAGGCTTGTCAGACCATCAGATCTCTGGAGACAGTCCTCTAAAGAATCTCAGAAGTTCATTACAAAAGTGCTCATATGCACAAATCTAACTGCAAGAGTAATAGGTCACAGACTGTTTCATAATACAGTCCAGCTGTCTTTTATTGCTCCCATGCCAGAGCTACAGCAAGCATGGCATTGTTACTTTTCATCCCGGACCATGTGGTTAGGGATGGATTTCCAACAACAAGTTTGGTTGTTTCCAGAGGTCATGGTGCGAGCTTTAACTTCATCAAACTGGCATCACTCTTGTTCAATTGAATGCCATGTTGGCACTTGTAAGACAACAGGTACGACAGCAGGACTTGTGGTTGTGAGGTACTAAGAATGCCACTTAAGAAATAATTATTTCAGATGTTATGTTGATTCAAATACAAAAATATGTAGAATAGAATAGAATTGAATAGAATTTACAGTTTTATTTTCAATTAATCAATTGATTACTATTGTAATTACTATTGATTACTACAGTTTTTCTCAGTCACTTTGAAAACAGAAATGAAATTCTCAAAACTACTTGTACAACCTCCACATCATCTAGTCATTTATACACATCATAAAACCAGTTTCTCATTCTTTCGAACAAGTTGCGATTGCTTTTGTACATTCATTCAATTGATTATGCATGTTTATCGGCAGTTTCCTGCATTATCAGTTGCTCATGTCATGTTGCTCAAAACGTATTGCATAGTTTTCTGTGCAACAGTCTTACCACTCAAAACATCTAGTCTTTAGTTCATCGTATAAGTCATTAAATGCAAAACGGTTAATCTAGTTGTCAAAAACTGCCTAGGACACTTTTTATATTTATTTTTACAAGTTATTATTAGACTTTTTTTAATTTGGCATGAATTGTGCAAGTGAATCTTGACTTATGAAGAGAATGTAGATGATAAACCAATGATAAACCCTTTCTCTGAAATAGCTCAAAGGTTCATCTCATGAATCTTCAGTTGAAAAGCTTATACTGTATAGACAGAGGACAACACAAGAGTCACACATTCTGACAATGGACTTATTTTCATATTTGTGTCCATATTTATTTTTCCTTTTCTATATCACAATGACATTGTAAAGTTTTTTTTTTTTTTTTTTTTTTTTTTGGTCAGACTGTGTAAAAGTGTAACTGGGAATTCTATCCAGTCTCTTTCAATCAATATCCCACATACAGTAATGTGTAAATGTGTACGTTTGAAATGGATATATGGCATACATAAGCATATGGCATATTGTTCTATACAGTAGTTTACATCAGATCATCCCTCCAGAGTAAACTGTTATATTGACAACATGGCTAAGCAATTTGACTGTCTTATCCGTACACTATGACACAAGGACTTGTCATTCTAATGGCAGTGATATGTTCATTGACACAGATATTTATTTTTGAGAGATGAACTAAGGATTATGAGCAGGAGACTGGCTTTTGCAGGTAATCCATGGTGATTTGCTATTTGTACGAGTTGTTTTGAGAAATGCACTTTATGTTTTGCAAATTGTGAGTCTGATTCGAGAAATGTACCAAAGCGACTGAGAAAAACTGTAACAGGAAACAGCAGAAATTGTGATAATGGGGTACTAAAGTGCACGTAAAAATAAATAATTGTAAAGATAATATAATATAATATAATATAATATAATATAATATAATATAATATAATATAATATAATATAATAAATTGACTAACCAACAGAACAAATTAAAATGTATTTGTTTTACATTTAAATATAATAATAATAATAATAATAATAATAATAATAATAATGCAACATCTGTGTGACAGTTTACTATTTGTTTATTTATTTTATTTTTTTGTTTGTTTGTTTGGTTAAGTTTGGTTTTGGCTATGTATTGTTTTTGGTTGGTCTTTTCCACTTACTTTAGCCACTGTAAATTAAGAAGAAAAAACATCGTAACAATTTAAACAAGAAAATCCACCATCAAACACTCAACCATTATCACCCGACATAATTACTCACATTGACCCTCTGCTTATGGAAATCAATGTTTATTATCTACAGCGGTGATCCCTAACCATGTGTCCATTGATTCTGTGTTTGAAATCACCCAACATAATGGAGTTAATACAAACCATTTATCATCCCCCTCTCTAATTCTGTTTCAAGATGTTTGTGTTTTTTGATAGTTTATGTTACGGAACCAGGGTTAAAATAGGACAACATTTCATTTTACTTAGCTTCAGCAATCAAATTTATTTTGGCAATATGTACTTCGTTTTTTTCAACATTAGTGGCTGTTGTGAACTAGAGCCAACAATTATTGTGCTCGCACTTGTGTACACATAAAAAGACTGAAGGTGATCCGTCCTGATATACTCATGACAAATGTTTCGTTCTTTGCTTAGTAGTAAAAATAGTAGTAAAAATAAGTTAAAAATACTTTTGCAGCAACACTGTTAAAGGTGCAGTATGTAATAAAATTCTCCAAATTCAAAATACTGAAAAGAGCTGTGTCAGCACAGATAGCCTCATGGTTAGTGTGTCGACATACAGCGCAACTGTGCTCACGGTGACCCGGGTTTGATTCCATCTCGAGGTCCTTTCTAATCCAGCTCCCCTCTCTCAACCCAATGCTATCCTGTTGTCTATACTGTCCTATACTAATAAAAAAAACTTAAAATAGGCTCCACATCAGACTTGACAAACACGCAGGCAAGTTGCGGACACGCAAAAAGAAAGAGCCTGTTTGACAATAGAAGGCAATGAGAATTGCACTGTGTTGATTTGTCCATGTTGTAATATGATCAGCTTTTTAGATGGATGCTAAGGCTTTTTTGGGTCGGGTAGGATCTACAATATCTGACCCAGTTTGTTTGCAGGATTCCATGGCTGCAATGTGCTGTTTTCTCCACCAACTGGCAACCCAGAGTTTCAAAATACCATTGGGCCCAAATCAACTTGAATTTTATAAATAATACTGTTTTTGTGTCACGGAATGTAGTTTTAAGAGCAAGAATCTTTTTTTTAGGCAAGAATGTACTTGTTTAGACTTCAAAAATGCATTTTGTTAAAGATTATGTGCCCTATTTTAACGTTCTAAGCACATGGTCTGAAGCGCTGGTGTATTTTGGGCATGTCCAAATCCACTTTTGCTAGTTTAACTGCAGCAAAAAAAAAAAAAAAAAAAAAAAAAAAAAAAAAAAAAATTTGGCACACCAGGCGCATGTAGTCCAAAAGGGTTGTACCTATTCTGCCAATGAGTCATGGGTGTGTTTTGGGCGTAATGTTCAATAGATCCAATAGAATCTCATCTTGCATGTATACAATAATATACAATATTTTATACAATAATTATGTGTATTATTATTATATTACTGTATGAGTATACAATAATAATCTTTTGCAATGTAATCCTTTAATTTTTTATATTTGGCATGTTTGTGTGATGCTGCGTGTTCCTGTGTTTAACAAGAGTGTATGCACATTCTGCATCTAGGCACATATTACTAACACGCCCTGTATATTAAAAAATAACTACTGCATCATTGACTTTAGACCAGGTTTAAGTTGGTCAATGGTGCAATCGTTTTCAGTTGCCTCACAATAGAAACCCACCAACAATGCGCCTGATCACATCTCATTTTCAGACAAGCACGGCCATGGGTGAACAGATGGGCGCTAGTGCAATTACTATTTAAACATGTGGCACTGGACATGAAAATGATAACTGCGTCAGGCTGATACTAGCAAAAACACATGCGTTGGCCTGGTTTCATATTGCACCAGGTGTATAATAGGGTTTAAAGTTGATGTGAAAGTTTGCTTCAACGTTTTTTTGAGATGTAAGCTTCAGGGCATCGATGGCCTCTCAGTGCTCACAAACCCAGCATTGTTATTTATTATTGGGAAAAGTGTGTGTGTTAAGTTACATTGAACTGGTGGTGAATAGTTACATTCTTCCACCATTAGATTGGGACATGGGACTGTTTTATGAGTGAGCCAGAAGTAAATAAGTTTATATTGAAAGAGACTGAAACAGAGTTGTAAATAAGGAAGTTATTTTTACTTTCAACAACAAATGCAAGAGCCTATCGCTTTCCTCAAAAGACATTCAAACTAATGTTTTATTGTGAATATGAGACTGACTTAAGAATGAATGCTGTACGTATCAGATGCAGCTAATCACACTCACTCAGTCCATCTCATAAGACTTGACTCTACATAATACAGTGAGCTTTTAATACAGTAGCTTTCAATGAAGCAACTCAGCGTTCCTTCGTTACTAGTTCTAAAGTGACATTTTCGAATTAGTAATGGAGGCTTTGTTAAACTGTCAAACTGAGACATCCTTGGTGGTAGAAATGTATTTACACACATCGAACCATCGAACTGTTGTATAAAAGCAATATCACACTTGTAGCCATGGAATATTGCTGTATATCGGCACACTTTGATTACCTACGGCCAAATCACAGCCGTGCTGATATACAGCCATATCTCATGGCTACAAGTGTGATATTGCTTTTATACAACAGTTCGATGGCACAAGTGTTAATACATGGACATTTTTACATGTAGCCCCTCACATTCTTGAATGTTTTAATTAGGTAAAGACTTTGCAAGCTACACAATCAGCTGGTAGACAAAAGCAAAGCTACTTTAGTATACTAGAAGTAATTAAAATATCAGCTTCAATCGGCCTGTGGATGCTTCTCTGACTGCCCTGACCTTGCTTTTAGTAGACAAGAAAAAAAAAGAGAGAGAGACAGCAGTGGAATTTTCCGGACCAGCTGGCAATGAAGCCTGTCTGCTGGAGCTGAATATATTGTCGGTCCCAAAGGACCCCCTCACTATAACACTCCTGCTGCACTCTTATAAGAACACACTTGAAAAGGGACACACACAGACACACAAATGATGCACTTGCTTTGTTTTGTTGTTTTTCCTTTCGAGACAAAGCGAGAAAGTATATTTATAATGCCACATAAATATTGAATATATTCCTTCAAAAATAATTCATGCTCTGCAGGAGTCAACAATGTGGCATCCGACGCGAAAGAGTGCGGCGAATCCAAAATAAACCTGAAAAGAGAAAGCAGGTAGGAGTGTTTAAAATTCAGACGTGTGGCATGAAATGAGTCTGGGGAAGCGAACGCGGCCTGACGTCACCGCGGAAGATGCCGCAGCAGTCGCTTCCCCTTTTTTAATGTTGTCTAAAACATTCATCAGTGTTAAACTATTCTCCGAGGTGTATCCGGGCAACATCATTTGCAAGTTTTCACATTTAAGCATCTAATTACCTTGGCAACGGTGCAGTGGGAGCGCATGACTTGAAATTCTATATTTAAGTTGATTTTCATCACTCTGCCTTGGAAAACAAGAGCTTAGCGCTGGCAGAGTCTCCGTCGGCCTCCAAGACAAAATACAATTACGACTTAGTGACCTGATAAATTGCTAAAGCAGAGTGTTGTCTGAGCAGAGCTTTCTGTTTCTCAGAGTTAAATTCAACTCGTTTCTAACTTAAGTTGGGGCTACGTCATTTCCATGTATCATGTTCTGAAGATAATGAGGAAATAAAGTCAATGGACTAATATTTTTTTAGGATACTACCTCAAATGTATACTTAATACAAGTGCTACGTGAAAATATCCCTTTTTATTATTTTAAAGAAAAGTGCTGTGCAAATTTATTTCATTTGAGCATTATGACACACATGATCCTAAATTAACCAAAACAAAATCATGAATCGTTATGAATAAAATAGGACAAATAACTGTTAGTAAATTATGCAATATTGCTCAGAATACAGTACATACATATTTAACTGAACCCAACAAAAATATGTCCTGGCCACATTTCAACCAAAAAAAAAAAAAAAAAGTAAAAAAATTATATATATATATATATATATATATATATAATTTAAATTATTGTTATTAATTTCTTTCATTAAAACCTTTACTATTTTTGCCTTGTGGAATATTTATTATTATTATTCTCATGAAATTCTAATTATTGTAATGTAGTAAACTGTAATTATTTATTCAAATCCAAATACATGCCGTACACTGCCTATTAATATATTCTGACTTGAAAAAGACTGACACATTCACTTCATCTTCTCTGCATTTTGGTCATAAGAATTTTGATACTATAAATTCTTATTCGTGTATTTTAGTGTTAAATACTATAATACAATTTTAATGAAATCAGAATAAATTAAAGGTATTGTAATGAAAAATATTTTCACATTACAGTAATGAGAATGCAAGATTATTGGGATTTTGATTATGACAGTTGTGAGGTAGTTATGATGACAATATGTCAGAATGACAATAAAAAAAAAACAAAGCTTAAAGCAAAATGTAACGTTTTAATTCTTCCTGTCAGTTTTAATTGAAGTGTGACCAGACATGTTTTTCTGGTTTTGTAACATTGATTCATGTTCCCTTTACTGTCATATCAAGACAAATTAGAATCACAGCATCCCTTTAGATTTTAACCCGCTGCTGAGATACATTACATGATGCTTTAAACTCTCTGTCCACGACGGCAGCACGCCGAGCTTACACAACACTGAAGCCTGGGCGAATTCATCAAACACGTTATTGTCCTCTCCAGGGTCTTCTGCCAGAAGGTACATTTCTCCCGCGTGGATGTCCGTCATGTTAGGCTGACAGCGGACGGGGTCAAAGCCCACCCATAAGGTGTAGCGGTAGTCAGAGGAGCGAATAGAGTAGCCCATGATGCGGATGTCGGCGAGGTCAGGCAGGTCCGAGTTCTCCTGGATGGAGTCGGAGGGTCGAGGGTACTGGCTGTAAGAGTAGGCTTCTCTGTTGAGCTCTCTCTCTGAGTTACGGATAAGATGGGCCAGGTTTGAGCCTTCGGTGCAGAGCTCGATCTTAAAGGATGAGGGTGGGCAGTGGTGCACAGGACGCAACCCGGCCAGGTTGGACAGCGTGGGGAAGACATCCACCAGCTCCACCACACTCTCAACTCCTCGACCTGAAAGATAGAAAACTGAGATACAGGAGCATTCGAGAACCAATAATGCATCTAAATGCATCTATTTTACATCTTATGTTGTTTAACTGCATCACACTTGGTATAAACAGAGATTTTGCTTGGCTGGCTATTTATTTTTTTATTTTTTATATTTTCCAAACACGAAGCCACCCACATAGCAGTCTTTTTTTTCCCCATTCATTTTCACCATAGGCTTTTGAAAACAATCTTCAATAAAGATTTTAGAGTATACAAGTCATGAGGGATGAGGAAATGAACAACCTGTCCCATAAAGCACTGAATCTACAATACAATATAAAACCATGCATATGAAATCAGTGACTTCATTTTAATGTCTAATTTATGCTTAATTGTATGCTTATTCTCATTGATATTTGTAGAGGTTTCTGATAAGATTTAGATACAATTTCTCTTTTAAGAAATCTCTACAGCTCATTTATTTGTCAAATATTATTAACATTTCAAAAATCTTATTTCTATTATAATGTATTTTAAAATGTAATTTATTCCTGTGATCGAAGCTGAATTTTCAGCATCATTACTCCAGTCTTCAGTGTCACATGATTCTTCAGAGATCAGTCTTATATGCTGATTTGCTGCTCAAAATAAACAATTACAAAATATACTCTGAAAATGGTTGTCTAGCTTAATATTTTTGTGAAAATAAATAAATTATATATATATTTATTATATACTATATTATATACTTTTGCGGAAGGCACATTCGATTTCCAAGGAGCTCATAGCAGGTACTTTTTGAAACGTTATACATTATTAGTGCTAAATCAAGTCTGTATGGAGTAAATTAATGATTTTATTTGAAAGAGAACCCAAGTGTTGCTCTAACACAGACCATAAAATACAAACAAATGAGCATGAAATCCTCACACTGAATTTAGCCACTATTCTCTCAGGTAAAAGGCCCCAGTTCTAAAATTTCCATGAAATTTACTGATATGGTTACTGAATATAGTGCAGTTCATTAGAGTAACAACACAGAGCCCACTGCGAAAGCAATAACTCGCAGGACTTATTAGCTTCTCTATGCTGTGGCATTATCATTACAGTCATTACTCCGGCTGCTTATGCTGCGTGTTTTCTAAAGATTGCCACGAATGTGCACTTGAGAGCTGAAAGAAAGAAAACCATCAGCAGATGCATGTGCTCGCGGTACAACTCTCAGTCAAACCTTCACATTGCACAAAAAACACTGAAGCAAAATAAGAATCAAAGCTTTAAATGGGCCGATGCTTTAGCCATAACATCTTTTCCAGAAAGTTGATATCACACGCTCGAGTGACTTCGGTCGGAGTCTCAGAATCTGGTGAAGGATCCTGCGGTCTCTGCGTGTTGACGGCTGCTCTGAGTAACATTACCTTTGCCAAACTGCTCCCGTGTGCCCTGAAACACATCGATGAAGGGGAACGTCTTCTCCCCAGGCCGAGGGAACGGTGAGGTCACACCTGGCTTGTACACGATCAATGGCACTCGGGTGGCCACATCAAAGTTGCTGTATTTGGCCCACTCGCCGTGTTCTCCTAATGACCAGCCTGAGAGAGAGAGAGAGAGAGAGAGAGAGAGAGAGTTAACCGTGAGAAAACTATGAAGAATCACACAGAATAATCATTTCAGAAAGTCTTTGCTGGCAGTTCCTTAAATGTATATGTGACCTAATGAAGAAACTTTGAATTGAGGTAGCAAGTATGTTATGTTATTTAATAAAGTTAATCAAGTACAATTAAAAATTAGTAAAAATAAATAAATAAATGTTATCATACAAGATATGGGGTATTATATATATAGAGAGAAATATCTACTAATAAATAACTGAAATATCTAAGATAGCACCAATAAATTACAAATATGCATTTTTGTTATTTAAACTGATTTAATTACAATATTGCATTATTTTAAGTATTGTTTTTTTTTTGTTTATATTGTACTCATAATTCTATAATACAATTATTTTTCTTAATGAGCAGGTGCTCATTATAGTAATATAATATATTAATTTATTGAATTACAGTATATATATATATATATATATATATATATATATATATATATATATATATATATATATATATATATGTATATATATATATATATGTGTGTGTGTGTGTGTGTGTGTGTATGTATTATATGTGTGTGTGTGTGTATATATATATATATATATATATATATATGTGTGTGTGTGTGTGTGTGTGTGTGTGTGTATGTATTATATGTGTGTGTGTGTGTATATATATATATATATATATATATATATATATATACACACATACACACACAAAATTGGGACCAATTCAATACAAATTCTTCATGCATTAAAAGTGAGCATAATAATATATCTTTATATATAGACATAGATGTATACATTATACATATATATTGGAAAGGTTATCGGTTTTTGTTCATGTTGCCAGTGGTAAATTTCTTTGAACTGAAGTTTAATAAATTCAATAAATGTATCTTCCTGTCAGTTCAATTCCAGTTTAGCATTCTCTGCGATGGAGCCAAAATTCCTCATGCAATAAAAGAGAGCATATTAATATATATTTATATATGTAAGAGCTCCTTAATGCACTGCATGAATGTTTGCATTATAACGAGAAAAAACACGTGAGCTATAGCACAATCTTAACCGAAAATTTCGAAATGCAATTATGCTGAATGAAACATCATTTCTGAGAACCTTACATGCCGTGAATTCAGAATAATGTGAAAACCCACAGAACACTGAAAACCCGAGCTACAACATAAACCAGTGCTTCAACACTGCCACCTAATGGGTGTAATATTTAATAACAGGCTGAACAGACAGAACTCTATTAAACAAACCGTGATCTGAACTGAAAACCACTATAGTGTTCTTGGCGAGGCCAAAATCATCAAGGGCTTGCAGAATTGTTCCGACTTGAGCATCCACATATGATACAGCGGCAAAGTAGTGCTGTCGGATCTGCAGCTGAAGGATGAGGGGGAAACAAAACATTAGATGCTACAAGAAATGGGATTTAAGGTCCTTTTAGACAGGACCAAACTAAACTACTAAAACCAAAATACAACTTCATACCAAGGCTTCAAATTATCTAGAACATACATAGTATACTAGTACAATATCTCTAAGCATGAACAGTTTATTTTTCCACCTGAAAGTCTTTAGGAACAGGGCCATAAGGAAAGCTCAGATTTAACGCCTGAACGTCTTCCCTCTTGC
Organism: Carassius gibelio; assembly: GCF_023724105.1. NCBI lineage: Eukaryota > Metazoa > Chordata > Actinopteri > Cypriniformes > Cyprinidae > Carassius > Carassius gibelio. The sequence goes on along the minus strand of NC_068409.1, from coordinate 866,733 downwards.
GGATGTCAGTCCAGGGGTTGTAGGCCACATTAGGAAGTTTCTTAGGAACATCTGGGTCCGGGGCCAGCGTCATACTCTCAATAGGATACAGCTTTAGGTACTCCTGTAAAAACACAGCATTCCCCAGATCTACTGATTTAACAGGTGCTCACACTGTGTGTCACGCGTCATTGAAAAGCACTCACCCGCGGGATTCTGAAAGGAATATGTGGCTTATAGAAGCCAACAGCCAGGAAGAATGGATTGTGGGAGTCCTTCATAGACTCCAGGAGTCGGACGGCCTCTGCTGTGTTTTCTATGTCAGGAAGGGTTCCTAAAGGCATCTCAGACACATCCACGGCACACAGTAAATTACTGTGCAGCGTGCCATCTTTATCTCTGCAAACCTAACAGATGAACATGAGATACTGGAAATAAACATTACAGTCATTTCGAAATCTACTTGTACTTCACGCACGTTATTCACACAATGGAACTTACTTTTTTTTTCCTTTATAAACATATGAAATGTTATTTATTTATATGTAATGCAAAATGTGGGTGATATTTCTATGTTAAATATTTACCTTGGAAAATGATCCACGCTTTAAGTTAGTATAATGTCTTACGGTATTTTTATTATTCTTAGTAATTTATTTTTTCTACCTCATTTTGCTAATCAGATTTTGGAAACACAAGAAACTGTCAAATAATTATGAGACAGATTAACCAGCAGGGGTCAGAATTGTATAAAGTGTGAGAGATCAAACAGTACATAATGGTTCATGGATGTGTTATATATATATATATATATATATATATATATATATTTAAATATTAGCATTTATTTATTTTTACAGTTTTATATATATATATATATATATATATATATATAAAATGTATATTTGCTATTTAATATTTAATTTTAGGTTCAGATGATAATAGACCATACTCATAAATAATGATCATAATGAAACTCAGCAATCATTTTTAAGATTTGCAGTAAATGAAGTTAAATATTGAGATCTAAATATTTTGTGTGTGTACACACACACACACACACACACAAACACACACACACACACACACACAAACACACACACACACACACACACATATATATATATATATATATATATATATATATTTATTTATATGCACCAAACTCAACACTCAACATTTAACATAAAATGCTGCAAATATTAACAAAAGTATATATATATATATATATATAAAAAAAATTGAGCACTAGAAACTTCTTTTAAAATCATTAAAAAAAAAACATGCAATCTAAAACTTTTAAATGGTAGTGCAACTATATTATAGCAATAGTTCTGATAATATTGCATGATATAAATGGCCTTTGAATAGTGTGTTGGACATTGCTGGTTTAGAATTGTCTATGATGATCTGATTCTGAACATAAAATGTAGTCAAAATTCCACCCTCCAAATAAATCCCAGATATAAAACCAGATCCATACCTCTGATTGCTAGGACTGGTGTGGCTTTTTACCAAGGGACATTTAACCAAAACAGCACAGGTTTGAAAGCACATAGCCTACACTGAGGAAGTGTGTACACACGTCATCCACACTGACCTTCCTCTTTTCATATTTAAAAGAGGGTGGATGATACGGCGGTACAGTCCAGCTGTACGGGTAATCATCCGAGTGGTTGGATGCAATGCCTTGAGGACGAGCACGTGAAAGAGAAACATTATTAGTTCAACATCCAACAAGACTGTTATCACAGGAAAGGACTATATGACATCCAAAAGCAAATGCCCAGGTCATCTTTCACATCAGAAGGGGGGAAATGAAGACATAGCAAAGTCAAGTTTTAGGATTTTGGGCATTGTGACATGAGCATGCATACATCAGGTAGATTAGTTACCAGGATGGAAGACTTTGCCAACTGATAAAGTGGTGTATCCATTAGACTTGAAGTACTGAGGAAGTGTAGTGTAGTTCCCTGCATGAACTCTCCAGTAAGAGTTAAAATCATACAGCTTTGTGGTGTCTGGTCTCCGACTGGTTAGGAAAGACACTCTACTAGGTCCACAAACAGCTTGCTTTAAAAGAACATGACAGCAGTGTGCACCTGTTACTTAAATGCACACTGCCAATAACGCTTTATATAGCATATATCATGCATATTTATGTTTTTGATGAGCAACATACCTGTGCATAGGCGTTATGAAACACTGTGCTCACTGATGCCAGCTGGTCGATGTTTGGTGACTTGACCACTGGATCAGAGTAACAGCCTAACGTTGGCCTCAAATCATCAGCGATTAAGTACAAAATGTTGAACTGTTTGCTATTTACTGCAAAAACACCTGCTTCCAAGACGTGTAAAATCAAAAGAAACAACCACAAGCAAAAATTTGCAAACATTGTGTTCATGCAGAATAGAGTTTATATTATTAAAACTATGGCATCAGCATCTTTACTTCATGTTTTAACGTGTTAAGCTGCTTCCAGTGTTTTGTTTCCTGGTTTTCATAGACTGGCTGTGATAGGTGGGTTTGACCTTAAAGACACAGTACACTTTTTTCTGGTCTGTCTACTGTACGTGGCGCTGCTTACATTGCGAACCGAAAAATAAAACAACTCTTTTGACTTGGATCCAGTGAATAATAAATATACAGCGATACCAGTATACTCTTATAAAACAAAACAAGTGATTCTTATGAGCCGCTTCTTATTAGTGAATCAACTCACACGGTGTATAGTTCGATTCCCAAATGAATCACTCTTGTGAGTCGATTCTTTTAGCTGATCCGAAATGTCAGTTATGAACAGTACGTTTCATGATCTTTAGCACTTATCAGTCAAGTGCAGAGTTTATACTGAATTAATGCGAATCACTTACGGAGCTTCTGTAATTTAAATGTTTTTTTTATGCGTTGTTTATATAACATTTTAAGCCATTTAAATATAGTACAATTCCAGTAAGCCAACATGCATTTAATTTCAGTGTAGCCTAGATTCAAGTCTCAGTCTGGCTTGGGTGGGATGTGCTAATGTGACCAAAGCACAGAAGTTCCCTAATTTCGCAACGTCTAGTTATGACATCACTGAACTTGGAGATTTTGTCCCTCCTTAAGGAAGAAGTGAAAAAGAGAAAGAGAAACCAGTTTCACTGCCATCACAACTTCTCACATTCAGTGGGGCGAAGACACGACTCGAGTTCTGTATTGTTTTTTACCCAGCAATTTTGAGTCATCATGGGTAAGATGATTATTATCCTGAACTAAATAATACCTTAATTCATAGGATATTGTGATAGTATAGCAATGCATTAATAATGTTTTTAAATAAATTATTTGCAGACTTTTCTAAAGGCCTTCAGACGATGCTTACCATGTATTTTCTAGCATGCGTTTATGGAGACATCATGAAAATAGACACCACCGGTGCATCAGAGGTGACAGCAAAACAGGACAAATTAACAGTAAAAGGTAGGCCTATGACTGTTTAACTGGTCTGTCCAGTAACTTAAGTTATATGCATTGTGTGATTTATATCACCAATTTCTATTCAAAGGTGTTGAGGCTTCCAAAAAACTGGCTGAGCATGATCTGGCCCGAATGGAGAAGTACAAGAGTAAGATCATCAAAGTTGGCACAGCAAAGCAGATGGACCCAGCTGTGATTGCTGCCATCATATCCAGAGAGTCCAGAGCCGGAGCTGCTCTAAAGGACGGATGGGGCGATCATGGCAATGGCTTTGGCCTCATGCAGGTTGGTCAGAAGATCTGACTTACTCTATTTGAAAAGACAATGCAACAATAATCTTTATATGAGGTGCATAAGACACATATAAGATGATAGGCTGTTAAGTCTGAATCTGGACTTTAAATAGACACACTTATTATAGATAATTCATGCAAAACATTTTTGGCACTGGGAAAGCATTAAAGTTATATATTGTTTTGCATATAGTTAAATGTTATAATAAGCATTCTTTGGCCTTTTTGGAAACAGGAACAGTTAATGATGACACACAATATTATAGGATAGTTGGGAGAGATCAAAACATTACACAAACCAGTTTCAAATGCAACATGTCAGAGCGTGTTCACTGCAAGCCATGCCTCCATATAATGTGCAAATCTGAAAACTTGTTTGTGTCACATTAAAAGTAGATGCTGTTCTTTTTTCATTTATTGTGTAAAGTGGATTTTCCCCGACTTCCCTTTTCAAACCACAAGTTCCCCTGCAGCGCTTCCTTTAACTAGCTGTAGGTTAATATTAAACTGTTCTCTTCATTGCTTATGTTTCTTTTCAGGTTGACAAACGCTACCACAAGCTGGTAGGTACATGGGACAGTGAGGAACATCTCACACAAGGGACTGAGATACTCATTGGCTATATTAATGACGTCAGAGCAAAGTTTCCCCAGTGGACAAAAGAGCAATGCTTTAAAGGTAATCAACTCTCATTAAGACCTTAATTAACTCTCAAAATGAACTGAGAAGTGCATGAGGCCTTGATTTTCTGTTTTTAGGATTTTTATTGATTTACTGAATTTGGTTTAAAGAAAAAAATGAAGTTTAGAAGACTTCACAAAACTTTCAGAAATAATTTTACAGGCTGAGTATATCTCAGAGCATAAGAGTAAATACATTATTCAAAATATTATTTCGGTTCTTGGTTTGATTTCATATCTCAGTTGTGGTATAATATCTGTTTCAGGGGGAATATCAGCCTACAACGCTGGAGTGAAGAACGTCCGTACGTATGAACGCATGGACGTGGGCACCACCGGCGGTGATTACTCCAATGATGTTGTTGCCAGAGCCCAGTGGTTTAAAAGCAAGGGTTACTGAAGAAAAACAGTCATGATTCAACTTTTTGTTCATTCTGACCATTGTTTACTGTTCTTTATTTTGTATCTCATTTGTTTGGATGAAATAAAACTTGTTTTTTTTTACTCACACCAAATGTTTTTCATGTAACACTTGTACAGTACAGTATATCTAATGCCTTTCCAGATACATATTACAGTTGTTTAAAGCACAAACAAATCAGATTTGAATGGTCTTATGTCTTACCTTATACTCAGCCAAGTGCAAGAACAACTTCCTGTTACTGGCCGACACTATTATTTTATGCCTAATTGCTTATAATCCACAAACCATACATACTAGAATCGAGTCATCAAATTCAGTCTATTCTTTTATATGTTTTACTTAAAATTAATACTTTATTGTTTTAGGCTCTTTCATTGAAAGTGCTTTTCAGAGGATGACTGCAAAATTGTATCAAATTCTAGCTATTGGGAGCCTGAATTAATACAACCATTTGATAAGAAACGTTGAAATTTGGCATGCTTTTACAATGGTACAAGAAATTAGAGTTACCACAAACTTAAATTTGATCTATCTTCACTTCCTTTGTTGCCTGCACCTGCAAAGTTAGGGCTTTCACTTCCATCTAGTAAGGTGTATGAACTATGAAGCACCTGAAAAACCTGTTCATTTATTTTTCAGCAGCTAGGGTGTGTCATAAGACATTAACAAAAAAAAAAAAAAACGAATTTAAAAATGTGTAACTTTGCAATCCCACAAAGTATCTCTCTCTCTCTCTCTCATATATATATATATATATATTAGGGGTGTAACGGTTCACAAAATTCACGGTTCGGTTCGATACGATACACTGATGTCACGGTTCGGTTCGGTTCGGTTCGATACGTTTTAGATACAGCAAAATGCAAAAACATCTCAACTTTTCAGAATGCCGCAAGCGCACCGCGGGTCATGTGACAAGAACCAACCAATCAGCTTCATCCTTTCCCGTAACAACGTTGCGAGCTCAGCCAAGATGAAGGAACAGCTGATCATAGTTGTATATGGATTGCAATTTTGAAATAAATTTAGTAGCAGAGCTACTGCAAGCGATTTTTAGAGCTGCAAATCCATTTATCCTTCGCTGAAATTTCCGTGTCTCATGGAGAGAGCACGTCATTGTTGCTTAGCAAAGACAGACGCCTCATGAGCGCTTCTGCCCAAGCGCTTTGGAAAGGAGGAGAAAGACGCGCTTAGCGTTTTCCATGCGTTTTTAGGCACGATATGTGAACGGCCCCTAAGGCGCTCGCTCACTCAGCACGCGCTGAAGGCTCGTTGCAAAATGTCGAATGCATTTAACAGACCAGAAATATAAGATCCTAAAATAACCAACAGGTCTGGTGTTTGGGTTGGATTCCCTGTAAGCTATAGTGTCTAAATGCTGCAGGGATAGTTTGCTGCGTGCATGTTTCTCCTTTTTTTCGTCTTTTCCCAGATAGTACTGACGCATATATCCCAGATATTCCCGCTGGTGTTTTTTTTTTTTTTTTTGTATTCCCGCTGGTGTACCCTGTCATGTTGCAGATGCGACATACCGTTGTTTTTTTTATCCACCACTCTCTTGCCATCACCATTATAGCTTAAAGGGAATCCAAAGTGCACCCAAACACCAGACCTGTTGGTTATTGGAGGATCTTCTCATTTCTAGTCTGTTCAACGCATTGGCTATTTTGCAACGAGCCTTCAGCGCGTACTGAGTGAGCGAGCGCCTGCTGAGTAGCCTAACATAAACATATAAGATGGTGTTTTTTTCTTCTTCGGGAGTGTCAGGGGCGTTGCCTGTTACGTTGTTTGGGTTATTGGGCTACCTTGTTGAACGCATATCATTATATTTCTCTCTCTCTTTTTTTTTTTTTTTCAAATATAATTAATTACTCCAACGAACCGTTCGGTATACGTAATGCGTACCGCGTACCGAACCGAAAGCGTCGTACCGAACGGTTCAATACGAATACGCGTATCGTTACACCCCTAATATATATATATATATATGTATAAGGATTTTAAAATGATTTTTTACTAAGAATAAAAATGTAGATTTAAGTGCAGTTTAATGCAGTTCACTTAACTGATTTGCTGAATTTTGAAATGATGTTTCATTCTTTTATGACTTGCCATTAATATTACATTTAAACAATACTACACTTGGTTGAAATTTCTGTGAACTGTACATATCTTACCATATTCACATTAAAAAAATACCTCATATATTGTTCCTGGCTTTCAGTCACAGGACTGGCATAGAGGCCTGCAGAGCAAAACATGCACAGGCCAAATATTTAGATGACCTCTAAAAAGGAGAAAAACAAAGATGTTTGAATAAATGTGTAAATAAGATATTCAAAAGCTCTTAATATGAAAAAACACATAATGCCCTAACATAAAAAATACATTAAATATCAAATTCTGTATACACCTAATTATGATGCATACAGGCAAGCAGATGATGACAGATGCAATGTGCTATGGTCTTCTAAGGGGAAATGCTTAATGTGAAACTTGCATTCATTTATTTTTGGTTTTATTTGTTTGCCTGTAAACTACTCTTGTTTCTACAGACACACCCAAGAGCAGAACAGCTGTAGTGTTTTCAGCAGCTCTGATTACAACACGACCACAGCTGGAAAGATGCAAGCTTTCTTTCCAAGTGTCCAAATTAAGATATGGTCTCATTGCCAAAACTGTTAGACACTTCTTATATTGCAATGTCTTGTTCCCTTTATTTCAGGTATCCAGAAATTATATCTGTTGTTGTCTTTGAACAGGAGTCAACTGTAGCTTTTCTAGTGAAAATGTAGTTACTCGTATAGAAATGAGAATTTTTTTTTTAAATGATGCCATTGCATATAACAAGAATTATTACTTTTACAGGTGTTAATATCTTCACAGTAATTCTTATTCTGGGTGATTAAATGAGACATAGCTTGCCATATCCATATGTCTCACTTGTCTGCATGCCCTGAATGCAGCTGCAAAACTTCTTGATAAAGCTTGTGTCTGTTCCCCGAACTAGAAAATACAAAAAAAAAACCGTCCAAACCAAGTTAAGATTAACAATTTAATTGAGGTTCAACAAATAAAAAACAGATGCATTACGGATAAACAAATGATAAAGCTTGGCTTATTGAATATCAGATCCCTTTCTACGAAAACATTTTTTGTAAATAATATGATCACTGATCATAATCTAGATGTGCTCTGTTTGACAGAAACCTGGCTAAAACCTGATGACCCCCAAGATTACTGTTATAAACATGAGCCGCGTCTAAAAGGCAAAGGGGGAGGTGTTGCTTCAATTTATAACAACGTTTTCAGGATTTCTCAGAGGACAGGCTTCTAGTATAACTCGTTTGAAGTAATGGTGCTTCATATAACATTATCCAGAGTTCCAAATGTTAATGATAAATCCCCTGTTATGTTTGTACTGGCTACTGTATACAGGCCACCAGGACACCATACAGACTAGTTTGGTGATTTTACATCCGAGTTATTTCTGGCTGCAGATAAAGTTTTAATAGTTGGTGACTTTAATATCCATGTTGATAATGAAATAGATGCATTGGGATCAGCATTTATAGACATTCTGTACTCTATTGGGGTTAAACAACACATTTCAGGATCTACTCATTGTTGAAATCATACTCTAGATTTAATACTGTCACATGGAATTGATGTTGATAGTGTTGAAATTATGCAGCCAAGTGATGATATCTCAGATCATTATTTAGTTTTGTGCAAACTTCATATAGCCAAAATTGTAAATTCTACTTCTTGTTACTGTCACAGTCTTCAGCTGGTGTGCCCGGGAGGGTACACCAGATGACACTCTCTTTTTGTGAGTGTTGTGTGTTATTTGGTGCCATGTGCTCTCTCCTGTCTATTTTCTGACCCCACCCATCTTGTTACATCATTATTGTTTTAGTTAACCACACCTGTGTCTCCCTCATTAGGTTCCCTATTTATTATCCTGGTGTCTGTAATCCCGTGCTGGGAAGAAGAAGAAGAACGGAAGTGGGAACCAAGCGGGAGTGGTGAATGAGAGCCTCGTGGGTTGGAAGCGGGATGACTTTTTCGGAGTTTAAGGCGGTTGGCATAAACTGGTTTGTGACTGGATTGAGATGAATTTTGAGAAAGTTAATGAAGAAGATATGGAGTTTGATGATTGGAATTTAGTAGGGAGTGGGAAAAGTCAAGAAAACAGGAAAAAAGGACGAAATGAAGGGAACCTGGTAGAAAGCCAATCCAGTAAACGGGGATTAGAAGGAAACAGTTCAGATGAGGATAATAGGGCTGTTCGTAAAAAGATTGTAAAAGAGGAATTTAAAATAATTCTTAAATTTAGAAAGGAAGATGAGCATGTTAATCTTAGTCCAATGGCATTGTCTAAAGAGTTGAAGAAAAAGTTAGGAGAAGTGGATATGGCTAAGATTTTGAGAGACGGAAGTTTGTTGATAATTTGTAAAACAGAAGAACAAAAAAAACAAAGCGTTAAAAAATTGACAATATGTGCAAGAAAATAGTGAATGAAAGAAAGATTTTGGGTGAGAGAAAAATGAAGCAGGGAGTGATAACAGGCATTCCAATCGAGGAAGATCTAGAAAAACTCAGTCGAAGTATTTCTGGAGGGGAAGGGAGTAGAATAAAAAGGTTGCAAAAAACAATGAATGGGGAAAGGATTGATAGTTTGTCAGTTCTTTTGGAGTTTCAGGATTCAGTGCTTCCGGAAAGAGTTAAAATAGGATATATGAGTTTCGTAGTGAGGCCATATATTCCTCCACCATTGCGCTGTTATAGATGTCAGAGATATGGACATATAGCAGCGGTGTGCAAAGGAAAACAACGATGTCCCAAGTGTGGAGGTGAACATAGAATTGAAAACTGTGGAGAAGGTGTACAGGATAATTGCTGTAATTGTGGTGGGCAACACAGGTTAACATACAGTGGATGTGATGTAAGGAAGAGTGAAAGTGGTAAACAACATAAGTTACTCCGAGGCAGTGAAGAAGGTTCAAGAGCAAAGGAGAAGTGATGATACTGTTAAACATATCGTGAGACATGAGGTTGGTCAAGCAGAGGAAAACAATACAAGGGAAAGTATCTTGAGACAAGAGGTTGGTCAAGCAGAGGAAAGCAGCAACAGCACTGACAGTGGATAAGTTGATTTTGTTCATTGCTTATGTAATTAATTGTACAGATCAAGTTAAACAAAAAACAGAGAAAATTAAAATAATTGTGAAAGGAGCTGAACGGTTTTTGGGTATAGATAATATATCTTGAGAAAATATTAAAAAAAGACTGGAAGATGGTGGAAAGACAGGAGGTGCAGGTGATAAGTCGACTTGAATATTTTACAATGGAATGCAAGAAGTCTGTTAGCTAATGGTCAGGAGTTTAAAGGATTTATAAAAGGGCTTAGAGAGAAACCAGAAATCATATGTATCCAGGAAACATGGCTAAAGCCAGTATTAGATTTTAGTATTAAAGGGTATGATGGTATACGCAGAGATAGAGAGGAGGATATTGGGGGAGGGTGTATAATATTTGTTAAAAATGGAATACAATATAGGGTTATTGAGAAAGGTAATGAGTTGGAATTTATAGTATTAGAAGTTTTGAGTAAAGAAGGAAATGTTAAAATTATACATTTTTATAATCCATGTAAAAGATTATCACTAGAGTTAATGGATGAACTTACTGTACATTTAGAAGGAAAAATTATATGCTGTGGAGATTTTAATGCCCATAGCACTTTATGGGATAATTGCAATGATGGGAATGGAACAGTGATTGAAGAGTTAATGGAGATTAAAGACCTAGTATGTTTAAATGATGGAAGGGGTACAAGGATTAATGTCAGAACGGGCACAGAATCAGGTATTGATCTTACACTTGTATCAAATTCACTTGCGGGGGTATGCTTATGGGATGTAAATCGAGAAAGGACTATAGGAAGTGATCATTATCCTAGTAGAAGTTAATTTACGTATAGAAGAAGGTAATACAGAAGGAGTGGACAAATGGTTTTTTGAAAATGCTGATTGGGAGTCTTTTAGGTATATTAGTGAGCAAGAAATGAAAAAAATTGATATTGAAGAAAGTGTTGTTAATGTTAATAATTCTATTTGTAATGCGATATTATTAGCGGCAAGTCAGACTATACCGAAGAAAGGGGGTATAAAAAAGAAGATTGTACCATGGTGGACAAATGAATGTGATAAAGCAATTAAATCTAGAAATAAAGCTTTTAAAATGCTAAAAAAGAATTACAGTTTCCAGAATTTTATTGAATGTAAAAGGAGGCAAGCAAATGTAAGGAGAATCATAAAAAATACAAAGAAGGATTTTTGGAGGAAATTTTGTAACACAGTGGGAAGGGAAACAGAAATTGGTAAGGTTTGGGGAATGATAAAAAGAATGAATGGGATAAAAAAAGAATTTGGGTATCCAATATTAAGGGATGGAGAAACAACAGCAATAAGAGATGAGGAGAAAGCAGAAATGCTGGTTAAAATTTTTTTTAAAATTCATAACTCAAACAATATTAGTGAAGAGGGAAAAAAAAGGAAGGGAAAGTACATTGGAGGAGTATAAAGAAGGAATGAGGAATACAATAATGACCAATTAAATATGTTATTTACAAAGACAGAATTAAATCGTGCTCTCAGGAAAACCAAGAAATCAGCTCCAGGCATGGATCAGATTTGCTATATAATGATAAACCAACTCAGTGAATCATCCAAAGATGTTTTATTAAAAATGTACAATAAAATATGGGAGGAAGGAAAATTACCACAAAGTTGGAAGGAGGCGGTGATTGTTCCAATACGTAAACCTGGGAAAGATTGCACAAATCCAGAAAATTATAGACCAATAGCTTTGACAACTAATGTCTGTAAAATAATGGGAAAAAATGATAAATGAAAGGTTAATGTATTATGTGGAAAATTTTTAGGAGAGGGAGAAATACCATGGATCCAGCTGTATGTTTAGAACATGATATAAGAAAAGCACAAATAAATAGAGAGAGTGTTGTGGCTGTTTTCTTTGATATAGAGAAAGCATACGACATGATGTGGAAAGAAGGGCTGTTAATCAAACTAGGTAAGTTAGGTATTAAAGGTCAAATGTTTAGATGGATTAAGGATTTTTTATTAGGGTGAGCAATAAAAGTGAGAATCGTAAACAGTTATTCAGAGAAATTTATGATAGAAAATGGAACGCCTCAAGGAAGTATAGTTAGTCCTTTATTATTTTCGATAATGATAAATAATGTGTTTGAGGAAGGGGAAGGAACATTGATTTTATTGTTAAAAAAGTACAGGAGGCTATTAAAGTAGTTGAAAAATGGTCATATAGGTGGGGTTTTAAATTTTCAGTAGATAAGACAAAGATAATGTTTTTTACAAGGAAAAAAGTTGGAGGTGAGGTAAGTCTAAAGTTATATAATGAAGTACTGGAAAGAGTGAAAAGTTTTAAGTTTTTAGGGTTGTGGTTTGACGAAAGAGTTACATGGGCGATGCATATCCAGAAAATATTGGACAAATGTAAGAAAGTGTTAAATATAATGAGGTGTTTAGTAGGAAGTAAATGGGGGGCTGATAAAAGCATTAAAAGCCATATATAGTGGGCTGATTAGATCTGTATTTGATTATGGTTGTGTGGTGTATGGATCAGCAGCAGATACATCACTTAGAAGGTTAGACAGTATTCAGCATCAGCACAGGAGCTATAAAAACTACACCAATCGTAGCACTACAGGTAGAAATGGGGCAAATGTCTTTAGAAATGAGAAGGATACAGTTATCATTAAGTTATTGGGCTAATTTACAAGGCCATAGTCAAGAGCATCCTACACAAGACACTTTAAAGCCCTGTTGGGAAAAAGAGAGTAGAAAAACTAAAAGTTTTGGATGGACAGTAATACAGAAAGCAATAGAATTCAAAGTTAATCAATTAATTGTTCCGCTACCAGTAATAAAACCATGGTTACTCTCAGATGCTACAGTAGATTTTACATTGTTAGAAAAGAAAAACAGGGACAAAGAATGGAGTTCATGTAATGTGCAGAAATATATTAATGATTACCACAGCTACAGATGCATCAAAGAATATAGACAATAGGATAGGAGTCGCTTTTATTGTTCCAGAGTTTCAGTTAGCAATAAGGAAAAGGACTGGTGATGAGTTATCGGTTTATACAGGGGAAATGATTCCAATATTATTAGCAATACAGTGGATAGAGGAGATAAGACCTTTAAATCAGTTGTTTGTTCGGACTCAAGTTCGTCATTGGCTAGAATACAGTACAGTCATTCGGAAAGTAGACCAGATATCTTAATAGAAATACAGCAAACATTACACAGAACACAAATGATGGGGCTTACAGTGAATTTTTTACGGGTACCTGCACATATTGGTATCCAAGGAAATGAAATGGCAGATAAGGCAGCAAAGGAAGCCTTTAAAAAAAATGAAATTAACTTAAGTGTTAGTATAAGTAAGAATGTATTCAAGAGTATTATTAAGGAAAAGTTGATGGTAAGGTGGCAAAAACAATGGGATATGGAGAAAAAAGGTTGATGGTTTTACAGAATTCAAAGGAAAGTGGGAGATATGAGAAGTGCAGGAAAAAACAGGAGAGAGGAGATAGTAATATCAAGGATGAGATTTGGACATACAGGATTAAACGGTACACTTTATAAAATGGGTAAACATGATACGGGAAGGTGTACATTTTATGGGCAAGAAGAAACTGTGGAACATGTTATGATATACTGTCAGAAATACGAGCTTGAAAGAAGGATTTTAATAGAAAAATTAAGAAAAATAAAAATGCGATTTATTTTAGGGGATATTTTACAAAATAAATCTGGAAATGAATGTTATAGTTTTATTTTTCTTAGAATAAATAATTTTTATGAGAGGATATAAAATGTCATTTTGATCCACACTCCATTACCAGTTGGTGGCGGTAATACACCATTTTGTTGCTTGTCAACCGCCAATAAAACCTTAAGAAGAAGAAGAAGAAGAATCCTGAGCTGATCTGTTGTTTTCCATCGGGGTGTTATGTCCGCTTTTAGTACAGATTCCAGTCTGCCTATTTGTCCCCCTCGGGATGTTTTTTTTTAGTTTTGTTTAATTTTTTGTATTAAAAGGACCATTCTGCCTGCATTTGAGTGTTCACCTCTTTCACACCGTGACAGAACAGATCAGCCAACTTGAAGACTCAGCGGCAATGGGAACCTGGCTGCCAGACAACAGAGGATCCAGACCAGGGCCAATGGGCCACATCCCTGCCCACAAGACAACCGCCCCTTTGGGCTGTATGCGGAAGATCTCTTCTATAAAGGCCAGGGGCTAGGGCTTGAGGAAATCACCCTCATCCACCTGTTTCTATCAGGCCTGGATGAGCCTGTCAACAGGGAGGAGCTGGGGGAGCTGGATATGTGGTCCTACTGGGAGATAGTCGACCACATCATCGATTTGAGGGAGGTGGAACTGCTGGATGGTGCCCCCCTCCCAGTCTGGGCTGCAGTTCCAGAACCTCCTCAAGTTGTGCCAGCTACTTCCAGGTTCTTGGAGTCATTCTCTGGGAACCTCGGGCTTATACAGATGCATCAAAGAATATAGACAATAGGATAGGAGTTGCTTTTATTGTTCCAGAGTTTCAGTTAGCAATAAGGAAAAGGACTGGTGATGAGTTATCGGTTTATACGGGGGAAATGATTGCAATATTATTAGCAATACAGTGGATAGAGGAGATAAGACCTTTTAAAATCAGTTGTTTGTTCGGACTCAAGTTCATCATTGGCTAGCATACAGTACAGTCATTCGGAAAGTAGACCAGATATCTTAATAGAAATACAGCAAACATTACACAGAACACACATGATGGGGCTTACAGTGAATTTTTTACGGGTACCTGCACATATTGGTATCCAAGGAAATGAAATGGCAGATAAGGCAGCAAAGGAAGCCTTTAAAAATAATGAAATTAACTTAAGTGTTAGTATAAGTAAGAATGTATTCAAGAGTATTATTAAGGAAAAGTTGATGGTAAGGTGGCAAAAACAATGGGATATGGAGAAAAAAGGTTGATGGTTTTACAGAATTCAAAGGAAAGTGGGAGATATGAGAAGTGCAGGAAAAAACAGGAGAGAGGAGATAGTAATATCAAGGATGAGATTTGGACATACAGGATTAAACGGTACACTTTATAAAATGGGTAAACATGATACGGGAAGGTGTACATTTTGTGGGCAAGAAGAAACTGTGGAACATGTTATGATATACTGTCAGAAATACGAGCTTGAAAGAAGGATTTTAATAGAAAAATTAAGAAAAATAAAAATGCGATTTTTAGGGGATATTTTACAAAATAAATCTGGAAATGAATGTTAAAGTTTTATTTTTCAGTATCTTAGAATAATTAATTTTTATGAGAGGATATAAAATGTCATTTTGATCCACACTCCATTACCAGTTGGTGGCGGTAATACACCATTTTGTTGCTTGTCAACCGCCAATAAAACCTTAAGAAGAAGAAGAAGAAGAATCCTGAGCTGATCTGTTGTTTTCCATCGGGGTGTTATGTCCGCTTTTAGTACAGATTCCAGTCTTCCTATTTGTCCCCCTCGGGATGGTTTTTTTTAGTTTTGTTTAATTTTTTGTATTAAAAGGACCATTCTGCCTGCATTTGAGTGTTCACCTCTTTCGCACCGTGACAGAACAGATCAGCCAACTTGAAGACTCAGCGGCAATGGGAATCCGGCTGCCAGACAACAGAGGATCCAGACCAGGGCCGTGCAGAGACCTTTGGAGGGGCAGGTGCTCAAAGTATAAAAGGGGCACATGGAACAAGGTTTAAATAGCGCGGTTCAAAATAGCAATACAGCAATATATCATGATGCATTCCTTGCCGATTTGTGTATTGATATGGATGATTATGATACGGCAGCAAATTATGTGATGCAGTTTTGAAAAAGAAAAAGATTAGAAGAGACAATTTTAAGTTTAAAAGTAAAAAAAGAAAAATTATTTCCACCTTATAATAGCTCTGAGAATAGAAACTGAAATGTCTTAAATTGTCCCAACCTGAAGGCTTTTCCTTCTCTGTTCAACAGAATAATTAGGAACAGTGGTTATAGTAAAAACTACAGAAAAAACTCTACATTTTCCTCTTTCTCACCAGCCTCTGTATACTGGCTTGCTTACCTGCTCTTTCTGTCACTTGTGAGTCTACATTTGCCTCTTTTTCTTCCTCTATCTGCATCTCCTCATCTGATCTATTACTTTCCAGTCTATGTCCATCAAGGATCAAGGCACAATCTACTATTTCATTATCAATCTATTATTTTAACCATTACTACTACTCTTGCACCTAATCAATAAGTCCACCATAAATATTGATACAAAACAATAAACAACTGAGTCATGCTATGAAAGCACTGTATAACTTATATAGGCTTATGTTTTATTTATTTTTCCCTTTTATTCAAAACAATTCCAATCATACTTAATATATCAGGAAATATCTAAATTCTCAAACGTGTAAGTAAATGCATTTTGCACCTTTATAGATTGTTATTTGATCAATAAATGGAAAGGTAGTGTAATCTATTAACTACACATAAAACCCCGACTTTTTACTTAAGTGCCATATCATGCCATAAAATATTTTTAATAAGACTGAATTTGCATTTAATGTAAATTTTAATAACAATATTGTAAGTTACTTATTTTAACACTTTCATTTTACAGAGAGTAAAGAACATTTACATTATCACATAACATTTTCATTCAGTTTAGCTAGAGTTCAGGCACTCTCAAAAACTTCCATTGCAATCACTGAAGCACTTTACATTACATTATGCACATCAGGATTTCTTTTTTTTTCTCTCTCTCTCTCTCTCTCTGAAGAAAGAATTTGCTAAATAATTCAGTCAGCGAGCAAGTGAACAAAAACACCGCGTTTCATGATGACTCTTCTGCACGTCTCCGATTGGCCATTGCATTCGCGCAACAGAACCGTTGATTGGTTATCATCATTATGAAGCGTTGTACGAACGTCTCTGGCTCAGCGCCAGCCAGCGAACACAGATTTGAATTTAGCAGTTCAAAAAATATTATTCTGCTGTTTTTTTTTTTTTTTTTGGTCGTTTGGAAGCTGCATTTAAAATCAACTTGGCTCAGAAATCTTTGAATGGGCATGACGCCTCTGCCCCTCGATGCCTGTGAAAGTTTCTCCCTCAAACAGCACGCTAACGTTACTCTACACTACAGGCTACACACCGCAATATAAACAACATATCTGCATGTTCTCACATCACGTCATTCTTGTAAAATAATAATAAGTAAATAAATATCAAAATCACTTCGCTGAGAATGAAACACCACTTACCAGCTTCCGCGGTAATGAAAATATCCTCTGACAATTACAAAATGCGCGTGCGGCGTGACGAATCATCCTGGTCGGATGAGGAGGTCTTCGTCGTCAGGTCAAAGGTCATCATGTTGGTCATCTTATTGTCGGCTAAATTATTATTCAAAATTTGACTAATATTTAGATTGGACATGAGCAGGCATTCACAAAAGGAAAAGGTATGACAAAAAAAAAAATTTTGCTTTGACAAAAGGGCACTTTGGGCACCAAAGGGCAAAGGGGCAGGTACTCAAGCGAAAAAATCTAATGCAATTTGTATTTAAATACATTTAAGATGAATATTTTTGTATTTTCAAAATACTTTGAGACAGGCAACCACTTTATCAGGGTGCTGTTTTCATGCGTCAACTAGTTCAGACCAGACACGCCCCTCCCCCCCAACCCCAACATTCATGCACGTGAGCCACAGCTGTACAACCCAGCCTTGGATCGGCAACTTTTCTGGAATAAGGTGAGGATGTGCTACTTGTTGATTAAAGTAGCTTGTCAAATGTGTTTGCAAACCAAAGTGGAACTGGAGACATTGCACTTCCTAGAAGATCAGGGGAAGGATTTAAACATCTTGAACCAGTATCCACTTATTAGACAGCTGTTTGTGAGGTTCAAGACAATCATTCCCTCTTCAGCTCCTGTAGAGCACTTGTTTTCCTTTGCCGGTTCAATCAATAGGCCACAAAGGCGACGCCTTAAACCCGATCTTTTTGAAAAGTTGGTGGTGCTAAAGGGTATCGCCTAGATGGATGTCTGAAACACACAGGTACACCACCTGGAAGAGTACACAATCAGTTATTTAAAATATGTGTTATCGAGTTCTTGTTACGGAGTTCGAAGTAATGATGGTGATAAAACATAATGAAAGTTAAAAATTCAAGTTCAAGCCGAATGTAAATTGTGCACAAAAAAGAAAAACATCATATCTGGCTCTTTAGCTGCAACGACAAATTTCAAAGTTCATTTAAAGAGGATACACCCTGAAGCAGGACTATGAACAACACAAGCAGGATTTCACAGCCTCGGCAGCGAAGAAAAAGACTCCAGCCAACACCAAAAACAAGCAGAGCAAGTTGTTTGCAGGGTCCTCAGTCACAGAGGTATCACAAAAAGGATTAGATGAGCTGATTGCTTAGTGATAGTGATAAAACATAATAAAAGTTTTAAAAAAAATAGTTTTTTTGTAGTATTTTTTTTTTTTTATTTCCTACAGGGCAGGGGAAGGGAAGAGTTATATAAAATTAAAACGAAAGTTTCTAAGCACTTGGAAACATCTAAATGCTTTTTGGCATTCAGAATAGGCCCAGACAGATTTCAAGCTAATGGGTATACCAGCACTGAATCTTCAATTTCACATGTATTTTGTGTATTTTCAAAATACAAAATACTGTATTTGTATTTAAATACATTTTCCCACACAGTATTTTGTATTTGTATTTTAAATACATTTCCATGTATTTACGCCCATCTCTGTCCACGTCTCTGCTGAACTACCAGAGTCTCGACCGCACGGCTGTGGTGGTCTTCTGCGCCGTCCTGGTGGGCTTCTGTCTTGACCGCACAGCTCCAGGTCCACCTGCCAGCTCTGCCCTGGGCCCCTGAACTTTCTGTTCCCTCCTTGCCTTTTTGCATTGTTGTCGTTTTTTTTTATTTTGGCCCTCCATCCTTCCCCCTGATCCACCTCCGTTCCACCACCCTCCATGATTCTGGCTTTGGAGTGTCTGGAATCCACTCCTTAAGGGAGGATTTCTGTTATAGTCTTCAGCTGGTGTATCCGGGAGGGCCACCAGATGACAGATGTCTTTTTGTGAGTGTTGTGTGTTATTTGGTGCCATGTGCTCTCTTCTGTCTATTTTCTGACCCCATCTTGTTACATCATTATTGTTTTAGTTGCCACACCCGTGTCTCCCTCGTTAGGTTCCCTATTTATTCTCCTGGTGTCTGTAAACCTGTGCTGATCTGTTGTTTTCCATCGTGGTGTTATGTCTGTTTGTAGTACAGTTCCCAGTCTGCCTGTTTGTCCCCCTCAGGATGTTTTCTTTGTTTTGTTTCATTTTTTTGTATTAAAAGGACCGTTCTGCCTGCATTTGAGTCTTCGCCTCTTTCGCACGGTGACAGTTACAAGAATTGAAGAACCATCACTTCTACCACAAAAGACTGATTTTTAAGTTATCTTCCTGATGTATCCAAATTTCTTAGCATATCCAAAACCTCAGAACAACTTGATGATGTAACAGAAACTATGGACTCTCTTTTCTAGCATTTTAAATACAGTTGCTCCTTTACGCTTAAGGAAGGTTAAGGAAACCAATATGACACCATGGTATAATGAGCATACTCGCACCCTACAGAGAGCAGCCCGATTACTTTTCTACTTGTAACATAACCCCAGGTATTTATTCAACACAGTGGCTATTCAAAAATAAAGCCTCAACATCACAGCAGTAATGACTTTATGAACTACTTTACTTCTAAAATCGATACTATTAGAGATAAAATTGTAACCATTCAGCCGTCAGCTACAGTATTGCATCAGACAGTGCACTATAGACCCCCTGAGGAACAGTTCCACTCATTCTGTACTATAGGAGAGGAAGAATTGTATAAACTTGTTAAATCATCTAAATCAACAACATGTATGTTAGACCCTATACCATCTAAGCTCCTAAAAGAGGTGCTTCCAGAAGTCATAGATCCTCTTCTGACTATTATTAATTCCTCATTGTCATTAGGTTATGTCCCCAAAACCTTCAAACTGGCTGTTATTAAGCCTCTCATCAAAAAACCACAACTTGGCCCCAAAGAACTAGTTAATTATAGACCAATCTCGAATCTCCCTTTTCTGTCCAAGATACTAGAAAAGGTGGTATCCTCACAATTATATTTCTTGTCAGAGAAAAATGGTATATAAGAGGATTTCCAGTCAGGATTTAGACCGTATCATACTGAGACTGCTCTCCTTAGAGTTACAAATGATCTGCTCTTATCATCTGATCGTGGGTGTATCTCTCTATTAGTTTTATTGAATCTTAGTGCTGCGTTTGACACAATTGACCACAACATTCTTTTGCATAGACTTGAACACTTTGTTGGCATCAGTGGAAGTACTTATTTTAAATCGTACTTATATGACTGCCATCAGTTCGTAGCAGTGAATGAAGATGTATTATATCGATCACAAGTACAGTATGGAGTACCTCAAGGCTCAGTACTAGGGCCGCTACTCTTCACACTTTATATGTTACCCTTGGGAGATATCATCAGGAAACATGGTGTTAAGTTTCACTCTTATGCTGATGATACTCAACTCTATAGTTCTTTGCGGCCCGGTGAAACACACCAATTTGAAAAACTAATGGAATGCATAGTCGATATAAAAAAAACTTGATGACGAGTAATTTCTTACTGCTAAATTCTGAAAAAAACAGAGGTGTTAATTATAGGACCTAAAAACTCTGCATGTAATAACCTAGAACACTGTATAAGACTTGATGGCTGCTCAGTCAGTTCTTCGTCATCAGTTAGGAACCTAGGTGTGCTATTTGATCGAAATCCTTCCTTAGAAAGCCACGTTTCTAGCATTTGTAAAACAGCATTTTTCCATCTCAAAAATATATCTAAATTACGGCCTATGCTCTCAATGTCAAATGCAGGTATGTTAATATATGCATTTATGACCTCAAGGTTAGATTATTGTAATGCTTTATTGGGTGGTTGTTCTGCATGCTTAGTAAACAAACTACAGCTAGTCCAAAACGCAGCAGCAAGAGTTCTTACTAGAACCAGGAAGTATGACCATATTAGCCCGGTCCTGTCCACACTGCACTGGCTCCCTATCAAACATCGTATAGATTTTAAAATATTGCTTATTACTTATAAAGCCCTGAATGGTTTAGCACCTCAGTATTTGAATGAGCTCCTTTTACATTATAATCCTCTACGTCCGCTACGTTCTCAAAGCTCAGGCAATTTGATAATACCTAGAATATCGAAATCAACTGCAGGCGGCAGATCCTTTTCCTATTTGGCGCCTGAACTCTGGAATAACCTACCTAACATTGTTCGGGAGGCAGACACACTATTGCAGTTTAAATCTAGATTAAAGACCCATCTCTTTAACCTGGGTTGCACATAACATACTAATATGCTTTTAATATCCAAATCCGTTAAAGGATTTTTAGGCTGCATTAATTAGGTAAACCGGAACTGGGAACACTTCCCATACCACCCAATACACTTGCTTCCTCATTAGAAGAATGGCATCTACGCTAATATTTGTCTGTTTCTCTCTTGTTCCGAGGTCACCGTGGCCACCAGATCCAGTCTGTATCCAGATCAGACTGTCACTGCAGTCACCCGGATCCAGTACGTATCCAGAGCAGATGGTGGATCAGCACCTAGAAAGGACCTCTACATCGCTGAAAGACAGCGGAGACCAGGACAACTAGATCCCCAGATACAGATCCCCTGTAAAGACATTGTCTCAGATGACCATCAAGACAAGACCACAGGAAAAGGATTATTGTTCTGCACAATCTGACTTTGCTGCAGCCTGGAATTGAACTACTGGTTTCGTCTGGTCAGAGGAGAACTGGCCCCCAAACTGAGCCTGGTTTCTCCCAAGGTTTTTTTCTCCATTCTGTCACTGATGGAGTTTCGGTTCCTTGCCGCTGTCGCCTCTGGCTTGGTCAGTTGGGGTCATTTCATCTACAGCGATATCTTTGACTTGATTGCAAATAAATGCATAGACACTATTTAAACTGAATTCAATGGTATACTGCCTTTAACTGTCATTTTGCATTATTGACATACTGTTTTGCTAATGAATGTTGTTCAATTGCTTCGACGCAATTTATTTAATTTAAAGCACTATATAAATAAAGGTGACTTGACTTGAATTGTGGTTCTCACTGACAGTGTCAGGGCGAGACAGAGGACCCAGAGGTGAATGACCGGACTACAAACAGAGCCATAGAAAACTAGAATAAAGGCAGACTGCCGAGCACCGGCTCTTGAGGGTGAATGCAGCTGGCAGAACAAAAATGGTCCACAACGGGAGAACGGGTCCAGGGCTTGTCAGTGGGCTTACGGCGAGCAGGTGGCACAGATCCACACCAACAAACTCAGCACCACAGATGGCAAGTAACCAGACGAGCTCTGGCAGCAAGAGGACTGTACAGAGAACAGTTAAGACGAGCACAAAAAAGACTAAGACTGAGACAAAACTAACAATAAGTATGAGGATAGCTTGGGATGAGACGTTGAATAACATATTAGCGTATAAAATAATCTGGCAGAAAGCAGAGGGAACGGCAGAGGGAAATAGCAGTGAGAATTAGAGTATAGAAGAGAAGGTGTGTAGATGATCAGTGCAAGTGCTGATTGCAATCGCGAACAGCTGAGCTAAAGTGGCAGTAATGACAGGAGAGAGAGAGAGAGAAAGGAAAAAAACTCAAACCCGACTCATGACAGATAGAGGGAGATGTAAAACTAATTTATTCACTCACATCATATGTCTTTTTGTTTAACCCATGTAAAAGTTTGTGAAACCTTTAGAATTTTCAATATTTCTGCATAGATATGACCCAAAACATATTTTTGCACAAGTACTAAAAAGTAGGAAAAGAGACCCCAATCAATCAAATGGGACAAAAATATGTCAAACTCCAGATAGTCCAAAAATGCAACAGTTAGAGTTCTCAATAGAACCAGGAAATAGGACCATATTAGCCCTGTTCTGACCACACTACACTGGCTTCATATTAAACATCATATAGGTTTAAATATCTTGCTTATTACTTATAAAGCCCTGAATGGTTTAGCACCTCAGTACTTGAATAAATCCTTGTTACATTATAATACCCCACGTCCGCTGTGTTCTCAAAACTCTGGCAATTTGATAATACCTAGAATAACAAAATAAACTCTGGAATAACCTACCTAACATAGATACACTCAGTTTAAATCTAGATTAAAGACCTATCTCTTTAACCTAGCTTACACCATAACACAATAGGCATTCTCTATTTTTTGTTTCATCGAAACTGCTTTTCAGAGGATAACTGCCAAAACTATTAAATTATGGTGGTCATTATTAAACTTACAGCCATTTTATCAAAGAAGTTATATTTTTTTATGTTTTACCTTGGAATAAGTGCTAAGATTTCCCACAAGCTTTCATTTTATTTTCTTCACTTGCTTCTTGTGCGTGCACCTGCAATGTTAGGGCGTTCCCTATAATCTAGCTGATTCATCAAAATAGATGATAAATTTAACGTTATTAAAGTGTATGAAGCACCTTATAAACCTGTCCGTTCATGATTAATGGATTGGGTTCAATCTAATAATGAGACATAAACAAACGGTGAAATACAAAATTTTGTAACCTTACATTTATCCACACCTTAGAGGAAAAACATCTGAGATAAACAGTTGAACCACTCCCTCTGTGATCATATATAATCCGGCCCTGCTGAGTTCTGATTTATTGAAAACGTTCATCAGACTCACCAGTGTTCATCAGTGATTTGCTCTTACACGGCAGTTCTACATTAACATCATGGGTAAGTCATAAAGTATCAGGTGCTGACTGTTATTATACAGTACTGTCTCAATAATGAAGAGCAGTTTGTGATAGGATAAAACTGCTTGAATATTCTGAATAAAGAATTATTTATTGACTTGAAAGGGCTTGATATTTTACATGTTTTTTTAGCATACATTTATGGAGACATCCTGAAAATAGACACCACCGGCGCATCAGAGGTGACAGCAAAACAGGACAAATTAACCATTAAGGGTGAGAATGCATGACGACATAAAAATCACTTATGGCACTTTTGTTTCATTTGGCAATATATGCAATGAGCACTATGTTACAATATTTTTTGAAAATGATCTAAATATATCATAGGGGTTGAAGCCTCTAAAAAACTGGCTGAGCACGATCTTGCCCGGATGGAGAAATACAAGAGTATGATCACTAAAGTTGGCAAAGCAAAGAAGATAGATCCGGCTGTGATTGCTGCCATCATATCCAGAGAGACCAGAGCTGGAGCCCTCCTGAAGAATGGATGGGAACCCAAAGGCAATGGCTTTGGCCTCATGCAGGTTCATTACAACTATAAATCTACTCTATTTAAAATTGTATTACACCTAAGATGAGGCTTGTACATGTATGAGTGCACATAAATGGTTCAGGGTTTTTGTCTCAATAATCATCCATGCAAAGTGCTACTAAATATTTCTGCTGGTTTAAAGCTTGATTTTATTTTATTTTATTTATTTTTTTTCAGGTTGACCAACGTTACCACTCTCTAACTGGTACATGGGACAGTGAGCAACATGTCACACAAGCTACAGAGATACTCATTGGCTTCATAAAAAAAATTAAAGTAAATTTTCCCGATTGGACACAAGAGCAATGCTTTAAAGGTAATACACTTCCACTATCAGAAACCACAAACTGTGTCTTGTTTCTGAAACTACGCAAATCTCTTAAAAATAATGTTACCAGTCTGATTGAGGATTCTGTGTCTGTTTCAGGGGGAATAGCGGCCTATAACAAAGGTCCGGAGAGAGTCACTTCGTATGAGAATATCGATGCCAAAACCCCAGGACTAGACTACTCCAATGATGTTGTTGCCAGAGCCCAATGGTTCAGAAGCAAGGGTTACTGAAGAACTGCAGTTACTGAGCTGTTAAACTCTTGTGAAATATATACCGTGTATTAGCTTCACTGAACTACTCCTCATTGATGAAGTTACTGTATTTGTATCGCTTAAACATAAATACCTTTTAATATCTATTTTTCCAGTATCTTTTGATTCAGTTAATAATCCAATAACTAAGAGCGAAATTAGTTCACTTACAAAATGTCTGTCTTGTCATAATCATGATAAAATGACCTTATATTCTACATTGTTCCTGGGTTTTAGTCACATGACCTGCACGGAAGACTGCAGAGAACTCATGGTTTACACCATAATTAAAGCTGGAGAGATGCAAGCTTTTGTTTACAAATGTCCAAAGTAAGATACGGTGTCAGTGGTGAAACTTTTAGATGCTTCTTCTAATGCAATGTCTTGGTTATATTTGTAATTGCAGTAAAAAAAAAAAAAAAAAAAAAAAAAAGTTCCCTGTTATTCGTTTCTGTTTCGTTTTTGCCTTGTTGGCCTTTTTATTTTCTTTTATTAAAAAGTTATAATTTCCGTGCATTTGGACCCAGACCCTGTTTCTTCCTGCGCGTCCCACCGCGCCGTGACAATATGTGGGTAAAATGGCCATAAATAATATTCCCGTCCAATGCAATGTATCTATACACTGTATCTAATTTGCATATTAATGTGTTCTTGGAGCAACATTTACTGAAAAAAGAAGTGTAATAATTGGAGTAATTATTGGCAACATTTAAATATTAATATATAATATTTCATATGAATATTGATGTATAATTTATTCACTTGTTGTGTCTCCCAAAATGCCTGATAAACATGATTTGAGTCCTGAAGTCCTCTACAGTGGACAGGTATGAAATCAATGAGCTGTTCTGTAACAGAAAGTCATTTTTTTTATTTGAAACCCCATAACGTTTTGACATAATTTCTGAGATTTTGGTTTATGAAATATAATTTGAAAAGTAGTCAGTTTTAAATTATAATTACACAGATTTGAAAATACTGTTGGCTAATTACAGGGCCTAATGTTAACCAAACTAATGGAAATAAATAATAACTGAACTTGTAACAGATTTGTTGCAAAGCACAAAATTATGGTGAAATTAGATCTCTGTTTGTTGAGTTAAAACCAAATTATTGTTGAAGTAACATAGCAAGCATCATTGCAAAAAGGCAAAAAAAGTTAAAGAGTTATACCCACCACTTACCATAGCCCTTCATTCATGACGTGGATACCATAATAATCATACACAGAGACAGTCACAGAAGGTATTTAAAAATCTTGTTCAATAATTAAAATGTAATCTAAATACAGAAAATATTATAATATAAATACAGGAAATAACTGTATTCATTCAATCTAAATATATATATATATATATATAGAGAGAGAGAGAGAGAGAGAGAGAGAGAGAGAGAGAGAGAGATGTTATTGAAAATATTAAAAAAATGTTAGTCCTGTTAAATGTATAATAAAAACTGGATTACTGCAACAGAAGACAATGAAAAAAAGACTGAATTATTGAAGAATAACTTTTTTTTGTTCATAATTATATTATTATTATTATTATTATTATTATTTATTTATTTATTTATTTATTTAAATTGTTTATTTTGGATGGTAACATTTAGAAATGTGATTGTAAATAACAGTAAAAAGATAAATAAATAAAAAAATTTACTAGCTGTCAAAGCACATTTTTTTAGTGCTGTCCTGAGTAAGATATTTAGCATCAAATATGTTTTCATACAGTATAGTCCACAAAACAAAATAATAACTGAATTATAAAAATTAAAAAAATTTAAACGGAAACTTTAAGAGTGGCTGGTGTTACTCCATCAGAGAACGGTCTTGAAGAAACTCAAGTACTGAAGCCACGGGGCAGTAAACTGGATCCATATTACGAATTAAAAACCAGGCAGCAAACAGTTTCCACTTAAAGCATATAAGCGTCTTCCAGAAGCTGCCCTAGAATTCTTTATGGTCTCAACTGGTGGTTTCAACTGAAAAAGCGGGACAAATTAACTCACTCCACTCAGAGGCCATGCCCCCAGCTTCCATAGATCTGGCCTTGGGTGCCAAATCATCCCTCATGCTTGCGACAGTAAGTCCTGTCTGAGAGGAATCTCCCACGGAGAGCCCACTAGCAGATTGACCAAATCTGCAAACCACGGCTCTGTGGGCCACCACGGAGCCAACAACAGCAGCAGCTCCACTCTGTCCTGACGTATTCTGGATAGCACTGCTGGAATTACTTGAACTGGAGGAGAAGCATATAAGATCGTCCTGGGCCAATTGTGAGCTAACGCATCCAAGCCTAGGTGTGATGGAGGACATAGGGAGAACCACAGCGGACAATGCATAGTCGTGCTCGACGTGAATAAGTCCACTTTCGCTTCCCCAAACATTAGCAATATAAGACTCACCATTTGGGGGTGCAACCTCCATTCAGAAATTTGTTCTGAGACCAAAGAAGAATATTCCTCGCCAGCCTGCACAGGGGGCAAGTGTGTAATTCTCCCTGATGATTCAGATATGACACAACTGCTATGTTGTCTGACCTGACTAGTACATGATGGCCAGTCAGCAGATTCGAGAAATACTGGAGAGCTAGAAAAACTGCCAGCAATTCTAACCTGTTTATATGCCAGCCGCGTTGTGTCGCTGTCCATACTCAGTGGGTTGGGCATCCTTGGCAAACAGCCACCCAAACAGACTGTCTCATGGGAAGCACAAACCCCCAGCCAAACTCCAGTTATAAGGAATTGGTTTGACATCCACAGTTTTATTGTCATAACACACCTCCGTGTCACCGTAATCGTCCGATGCGGAAAACAATGGGGTGAAATGTTTTGGTTCTTCATACACCACTGAAACGGGGGTATGTGAAGCAAGCATTGCCGCCACCATTAAACCCAAAAGTCGGAGGCATAAACTCATTGTCACTGCGCAACCTGCTTTGAAGTGGTGCAGGCATGACGTGAGAGACTGAACGCGCAGGAGTAATAGTCTTGCTGTCATCACATGAGAGTCCAAGTCTATTCCCAGAAAGGTTATTCGTTGAGAAGAAATAACAACACTCTTCTGGAAATTTGTGTATAAGCACAGGCTGTTTAGATTATTCAGCACAAGATCCCGATGTGAGTGTGCTTGAGTCTGCGATTGTGCTAACACCAGCCAATCGTCCAGGTAGTTTTTAATACACGAACGCACTGGAGCCGCAACGGTGCCAGAGCTGCATCCATGAATTTCGAAAATGTTCGAGGAGCCAAGGCTAACCCGAAGATAAGAACACGGTATTGCTACGCTTTGCCCTCTAAAGCGAATCAGAGGAACTTCTTGTGTCTCTTGATGATCTGAATATGAAAGTATGTATCCTTCAGATCGATCGTGACAAACCAGTTGTTTGGTTGAATCTGAGACAGAATGGACTTTACCATTAACATCTGGAATTAGCTCATCCTGAGTGTAAGATTCAAATGGCATAAATCCGTAAACGTAATCGTATATAGCCCCTTTACTCAGCAGAACTGACATCTCTTGTCGTAGCACCTTAATCTTCTTTGGCTTCACAACCGTGGGAAGTATTCTGTGGAAAGGGGAAAATCATGGTGGTGGAAACGTGGTTTCAAAGCCTCAGCCCTCTGCAGCGTGTCCATATCCGTTAAAATGCCTTTTCACGGAGGGCTCATGGGGTCGGTAAGCAAGGGAAGTGCATATTTGATGGAAGGGAATCACTGTGTTTCGTTGTGTATAATCCTGAAGCGTGTCCAAGGCAGGAATTAATCCAACAATATGAACATCGGGCTCTGCCGCTAGTTTGAACGCGGCAGCTGAACGAGCCGTCATAAACGGGCCGTCTTTGCCAGACTCTTAAGCTGTGCCTCGAACTCTGAAGGCTGGATCGCAGTCTGAAGAGGCGCTCAAAGTGGTAGCTTGATCCATTGCTGCTTGAGGCACTTTTTGCGGTGAGACAGTCAATGGTAGAGGGTAGCGACTGCAATGAAATGGTTGGATGTGCATTAGCGGTCCAACAGCGCTCTCTAGTGGAGGGCACAGGTCTAATCTTTTTCGCTGTCGCTGGCGAGCCATTGGAAAAGTCCTAGGACCCCAATCCTTATGAGGGGGTGCCATAGGTGAAGGCTCTTCTCGTGGTGCGACCCGTTGGCGGGGAATACTTTTCTCCTTTCCGCAGAATACTTCCCACGGTTGTGAAGCCAAAGAAGATTAAGGTGAGAAGAAGTTGAGCATGAACGCGCCGCTGGTGCCTGACGCTGTTCAGTTTCTCTGGGACTGCGGGGAATTAGCTGGCGGAAATCGGTTGATTGCGGTTTTCGCTGCCCTAGACTTCTCCACCACCGAAGTGACCGCTTCTCCAAACAGACCATCCTTAGAAATAGGGGCATCCATTAGAAAAGGTTTGTCCTTTTCTTTAATGTCCGTGAGATTAAGCCAAAGGTGCCGCTCAACCGTAATCAACCCAGCCATAGAATGGAATAGAATGATTTATTATTATATATTTTTTTTATTATTATTGTCATTGTACACAAGATAAAATGAAATTGCAGAACTTCTGCGCAAGGTGCGTGGCATACAATAGACAAAAAAAAGGATACACATGATATACACATATTGCACTGAATAAGATGGAAGGGGTGGGGTTAGTGTGTGTCAGTGAATGTTTCTGTTCAGCATAATTATAGCTCTGGGGAAGAAGCTATACTTAAGCCTGTTTGTACATGATTTAATGCACCTGTAGCGCCTGCAAGATGGCAGCAGTTTAAACAGGTGGGAAGCAGGGTGAGAGTGGTCTTTTTCAATGCTCTGAGCTCTGTTGAGGCATAGGGAGTTGTAAAAGTCCTTCAGAGTGGGAAGAGAACAGCCAATGATCCTCTGCGCGGTGTTGATGATCCTCTGTATTCCTTTTCTCTCTGCCTCTGTACAGCTGCCATACCATACTGTGATACAGTATGTCAGCAGGCTCTCCACTGCAGAGCGATAGAAGGTCTCCAGCAGCTTCTCCTTCAAGTTGTTCTTTTTCAGCACTCTTAGGAAGTGAAGGTGTTGCTGTGCCTTCTTGATGACTGCTATGGTGTTGGTTGACCATGTGAGATCTGCTGCAATGATGGTGTCAAGGAATTTGAATGTCTGAACCCTCCCTACGCAGTCTTCATTGATGTAAAGGGTAGCTGGGTCTGCCCTGGATTCAAGGATTATTTCCTTTGTTTTGGTGGTGTTAAGTGTCAGGTTATTAACTGAACACCACTCTGACAGTCTCAGGATCTCATCTCTGTAGGCAGTCTCATCCCCCTTTGAAATTAGGCCCACCACTGTAGTATCATCTGCAAATTTGATAATGGTATTCTGGTGATGGGCTGGACGGCAGTCATGCGTGTACAGAGAGTACAGAATTGGGCTTAGCACGCACCCCTGAGGGGAGCCAGTGCTGAGCGTGTGGGTGGAAGAGAGATGGGGACCGAGTTTAACAGTCTGGGGGCAGTCAGTCAAGAAGTTTCTGATCCAAGTGCAGGTGAGTGAGTGGAAGCCCAGATCTGTGAGTTTGCTGAAGAGAATGTCCGGTATGATGGTATTAAAGGCTGAGCTGTAGTCAATAAAAAGCATCCTATGAAGGTTGGGCCTCAGCCTTCTCAACCTCACAGTCCAGCCCAAGTTTATCCACCACATGGGAAACCACGTCCAACAGCTCACTGTAGGAGGGGGAAGGACGGTTCTCCTGTCCACATGGAGGGAGAGAGCCACATGCATCGGCCATGGTGTCCTCAGACTCTGATGTTCACGGTGGATAAAATGTCGTCATCATACAGCCCACAACTGAAAGAGATAGCATCATAGACCTCTGGCGTGGGCCGTAAATTCTCTTTTCTCGCTGAAGCGGCATGGCTGGGATTGGACTTGGGGGCGACCTTAGAAAATACTTCTACCCTCGAGCGCAGTACTTTAAGCCACAGGCAGTCCCTCCAGAAAAACGCAGATTTTTTTGGTGATTGTTGTGGGCAAAAATCCTTGATTTTGTGGCACATTTTCTTAAAAAATGCGATGGAATATGCGGGATATTTTTGCAATTTTATGCGATGAAATTGCATGAACTTACAAAAACTGCGGTTCGATTAAAAAGAGAAAAAAAGTGCAACGTAAATTATTTTACATACTACTAATGTAATTACAACTAAGTTTTTGGTACTGTTTTGTAACAAAAAAGTGCAATCTTACAACTGTAAAGTTGCATCAACTTCTGAATGAAACTACAACAGTGTTAGTAGCCTAGTGAGAAGGGGGTGTTGGGGGAATCACCTTTTTTTCTCTATTTCATCAAACCGCAGTTTTCGCAAGTTCTCGCAATATAATTTGGCTCCACTGTCATGTAACAAATCGGGAAAACTGCTTCGCGATTTCTTTTGCGCTTATTTTTGTTGGCAAATAAGAATGATTTGCACGCTTCAAGTTTCACAGCAGGGTTTGCAGACGATGTTCACGTCACGTAATTACATCACTTCATAAGGTTCCCACGGCAATAGGGGGAAATTGCGCTTTACTTGTGTGAAGTAAAAGAAATTTTTTTCAAATTTCTGCTAATATATATGTGAGTTTTTTTTGCAACGAAAATACAGGGATCATGCTAGCCCCGCATATTTTGCTTTCTGAAATCGGCAATTTAAATTTAAAAATGCGACCCCGCATAAATATGCAGCCTTTGGCTGATTATGCATTAAATCATGCAATCGCATAATCGCGTTTTTCTGAAGGGACTGCACAGGCTATCACAATGAGGGCAAGAAGAAAGCCCACTGAGCGCTGCCTGTGATTGATGTAAGCCCAAGCACACTACGCACCTTTCATGAGCGTCTCCCCCCGTGATGAACCTGGTACATGGCTCCTTACACTTCTGAAATCTCATCGCGTCCGTGAAGAGGAGTTTACACTGCTCAAAGAAATAACTGCTAAGAACACGAGATGATTAACTTAGGGCACAGATTATTCGCTTTCCTGAAGGAAATGAAATATGATCGAAATAGCACGCGGCACCCTGGTATATTATGCGTACACATGCGTGGGCGGTGCCAAGTGCTACTTAAGCAATAAAATTGGCGAGATGGTATAGGGCTTCAGACATTTGTCACACCGAAATGTGTTCCCATACGGTGCCGTCACAGCAGCATAAAAGTGACCTATGAAAGTGAAAAGTGAAGTGACATTCAGCCAAGTATGGTGACCCATACTCAGAATTTGTGCTCTGCATTTAACCCATCTGAAATGCACACACACAGAGCAGTGAACACACACACACACACACACTGTGAGCACACACCCGGAGCAGTGGGCAACCATTTATGCTGCGGCGCCCGGGGAGCAGTTGGGGGTTCGATGCCTTGCTCAAGGGCACCTAAGTCATGGTATTGAAGGTGGAGAGAGAGCTGTTCATGCACTACCCCCACCCACAATTCCGTCCAGCCCGAGACTAGAACTCACAACCCTTCGATTGGGAGTCCAACCCTCTAACCATTAGGCCACGACTTCCCCAAAGGAAAACTATATGTACAAATAGTACAATTAATCCAAGGAGTGGGAGACCTGGAGAGTTTTTATGAATAGTAGACAGTTTAACTGCTCAGGAAAAATAAGGGACTCATGAACAAAATAAGGCACTTTGATCACCAAAATAAAAAAGAAGAAGAAAAAGAAGAAGAAATGGAATGGATTTTTTTTTATTTAATTGAATAGCATGTGTCCTGAATTACATATGAGAGTAAACCCTGAACTGAAGTGTTCAATTAGAAATCATAAACAAGACACACCTTTTGATGTTGAAATATAAGACTTTATTGATTTTAAAATAATTTATAAGTTTGAATGTCACTCATTCAAAACAACTGCAGCTCATTCCTCTAGGGGGCAGTAATACTGGAGACTCTATGGAAGGCTGTGCAATCGATTTTTGAATGTCAATAGCATGACTTCGGCATTGTTTTTGACATTGAAAACTACTACTTTATTAAATCTGTAACATGACACACCCTTTGTAGCTGAGATATAAGATTGTATATATGTTAAACTAAATTATGTATCGGTTTCATTTTCAATAGTATGTGTTCTATTATAGTACTGTGGCTAAAACCGTCATCAAAGTGTTCTTCTAGGAACCAGTAGCAGGACACACCTTTTGAAGATGGAAAATTATCCATTTTAAATGAATTGATTAAAATATTTTGAATGTCAAACTCAGCCAAAACAACTGCAGTATCTTCCTCTAGGGGGCAGCAATACTGGAGACTCTTTGGAAGGCTTCACAATAGATTTTTGAAAGTCAGCAGTGTCCCTTATGCATCACTAAATATCAGCTAAAATAGAAGCTTAGCTTTTTTAACTAAATTGTGTAGTGTTTTCATTTTCTACAGTATGTATTCTATTATAGTTGTGTGTCTAAAACCACCATCAACATTTTTGTCTAATCTGTGACAAGACACATCCATTGAAGTGGTGTAATAAAACTGTGTGTGTTATAAATTAATTTATTAAATTCAAGTCAAAACAACACTCTTTGCCAGCATTGTCTTAATAGTTGAATTTCAATAGCATTTTTTCTGTTATAGTTCTGTCACTAAAAAACATAAAAAATGTTCTTATGAAAATAATAACAAGAGACACACCATGAGGTTGATACAGAAGATTGTATTTATTTTAAATGAATTTATTTATTGGCTTTAATTTCAAGTGTGTATACTTCTGTGAATATATATATTTAAAAAAAATGTTCTCATAAGGACCAGGAATCAGCCTACTGCATAACCACTGGATTATGGAATGATAATGCTTTTTATGTTGTTGTTTTTTTCTTGTATTCGTATATTTATTAATAGTAATAATATAATCATCATCACATATCTTACAATATTTCTTATTTAAATCCAAGTGAGCATTATAAGTGTTTGTCTTATATCTTTCACAGACCTTGGTGCACAAATTGCTCGTTTTGCTAATAATAAAAAACATTCCGGTGGAAAAATATTAATTGTTTATCTCTTTGTAGACGGTTCCTAGCTGACCTAAGAGCTAGCACGCTGATGCTCGAGGGTTGAGGATGATTAAAACAAATAAACTGCGGTGTGTGTTCAGTTCTCATTGCTGTTCAGATATGCCATTTTTATACAATTACACTCATCCACTAATAATTTATTAAAATTTTTCGCGGCTCAATATATGTCTAATATCCAATATCAAACAAACTTCATATCGGTTGAACAGTTGTCCGCAAACATAAGTGTGTGGATATACAGGATCCCACAGCCTCCTGTCGCTGTCTTCTCGACGTATCGCCTGCAGCTATAATTTCCTTCTGTCCGGATGTTTCTTTTTACATGGCAAAGGAATGAATTTCAAATTGGAGTTTTTTTTTTTTTTTTTACCAACATTATTGGTGCGCCCAAGCACTCAACAACTCTTTGGCATGTTGGAAGGTTTGTCCACTTCCTCGATCCGATGCTGTATGGCGGTTTGTTTTCCCCTAAAAGTGGGTGTGAATCTGAATATGCGCTCCAATATCCACCGTGAAAATGCCGCTGACTGAGTAGCTACAGATCTATGTACGATGTAAGTAAGAGATTAATTTCCTATTTTCATTGATT
The DNA here is from genome assembly GCF_023724105.1 of Carassius gibelio. Taxonomy (NCBI): domain Eukaryota; kingdom Metazoa; phylum Chordata; class Actinopteri; order Cypriniformes; family Cyprinidae; genus Carassius; species Carassius gibelio. The sequence goes on along the minus strand of NC_068409.1, from coordinate 832,144 downwards.
ATGCCTATAAGGGGAGTTTCTGTTCTGAGAATGCTTGAACTCGCGCAAAACTGTCATAATGTTCTTCTTTGCTCGCTTTCTGTAGCCTCTTTTAGACTACTACATTTGGTCATATGCTCTCTATATAACCATGTACAATTATGTGACAAATAAAAATCTTGAATCTCTAGTTTAATTTATTCGCTGATAACTGTGGAAAGTAAATGCGTTATATAGTAAATTAAAATGTTTAATTCAATTGTGGTATTGTTAAATAAAAATCCGGTCCTATTAAAATTGTTTTTATGGCATTACACCCATTTCTTGTAGTTCCCTAAAATAACGGGTTTATGATGTGCGTAGTGGGCTATTTTTAGCCCCATGGGGCCTTGGTTTTCCACTTTCCGCCTTTCACTTAATAAACGAAATCAAGTTTATTACGGATGTGTCGCATAATGTTAAAGATAAAATGAAATGAAAAGTTTGGACAAGTTGTATTAAGTCTGTTTTGAATAAAGTGGAAATAAAAAGTGTGTACAAATTGCATTAGGGCTTTCTCGAATAAAGTGAAAGTAAAAAATAGATTAAAGTGTGGACTAACTGTATAACGGTTCTGTCGAATAAAGTGAAAATTAGATGAAAACTGTTGACTAAAGTCAACCTATTATGGCTCACAGATAATAACCGATTATAGTTAACAGGTGAAACTAACATTACGCTATATTAAACTTTTTAGTTGGTTCACCCTCTGCATATAGACTAGAATAAAATAATTCATAAAATTATTTCTTTATTTGAAAATATTGTATTTATAATTTCAGTATATTACAAAATGTTTGTAATGCCTCATATAAATAAATAAAAATACTTGTTTCCAGTGGTGTCAAAAGTATTGGCATTCATTACTCAAGTAGAAGTATAGATACTAGGGTTTAAAAAGACTTTTGTAGAAGTTGAAGTATCAACTCAAGCTTTTTACTCAAGTAAAAGTGTAAAAGTACTGGTTTAAAAAACTACTTAAAGTATAAAAGTAAAAGTAATTTAAGGAAAAAAATGCCATTAAGAACAAAAGCTTGGGCCGTGCCACAAGGGCCTATTGTGCACTACCCCACCTCCTCAAAAAAACTTTTTTTCTAAAGGCCATAATGACTATAATGTTATATTAAATATGAATATGAAATATTTGGGATGCACTAGGCTACCTGTTTCAGCCACATATATGCCCATTGAAAATGAACTCATTTTAGTACAATGCAAATACATTAAAGAGCTAGAGATATGATGACTAGTTGCCAATAAGTATTGTTATGGTGCAAAAAGTCAAACTTCAGAGGCATGTCATCAATAACCTTGAATGGAATGTAAATGTACATCCAAGCTTAGCTGCAGAAATCTGTGAGGGGAATGGACAAGAACATTGGTGCAGGCTAAGAAACAATTACTCTTGTGTGGTTGACTATTTACAATAAACATTATAGTGCTGTCAAAATGAATGATTAATCTAAGTGATTATTCAAAAACTAAAAATGAAAAATAACTCATAATCCTGATACCTTCTTGATTGATAGCTTCTTGTATTCGGTACATACGTCTGCTATGTCCAGTGTTCGGAGGGTAACGAGTTACAAAGTTGATATAGAGCTTCACAGTCCCACCCACAGCTTGAGAGAGCTCTGGTGCCGGAAGTAAATTTCCCATTCATTTCTCCCATTCACTTTTGGAAAAATCCGTATCTGAAGAGTTTTAGAGCATGTGTGAGGATAACCAGCCACGGCTGCATATAACATATCATTTCAAGTGAAAAAATTAAGACAAAATCCAAAAAAAGTCAAAGGTACAAGACTGTGTACATATTTTCATTTTGAGCGCAGGAACTCCTCATCCCATAAACCACCGCGCCCCATTGAATTCGACTGAAGCCACAACTGCGAACGAGGCAACGAGCCTTTTGAGCGACATCCAAATCTGATGACGGCCGCTCGCGCGAACTTTTTCCTCCAGTGAATTTTATTTTATATAGTGAATGTGCAGTAATAGCAGTTCTTTCAGTATTAATCGTGTAAATAAATAGTGTTTTATATATGTATTGTGTATTGATTTTTATTTTATCATTGTGTATTTTATATTGTGTGCGTGTGTGAAAGTGGTTAACGATAACGTCAGCAATGGTGCAGTGCTTTGTATCTGACTGCAATCACTGCTCAGTTGTCAACACATGTCGTTGCCATTACACAAATGTTCAGTAAATGCACAAAAAGGTATGTCTAGGCTAAATATTGTTTTGACAGTGGCATTATAAAATGCTTGATATGACTCATTTCATATGGAGGCTACAGTAGCCTAGCTAAAGTGGACGATAATGCTAACTAAAGTTACCAACCTCCCTGCAAAACTCTCAATGGCAGCCAAGGAGATCATGATTGCACTGATAAGTCTACCGTGCAAAAACGCAATACAGGTTTTTATTTTATTTTATTTTTTTATTAATGATCTTCAGTCTTCACGGACCTTCGAGGGGTTTAACCAGACGGTTATACGAGCTCCACCAATCAGATGCATCACTGTGGGATTGTGGGATTGTTCAGGATTGTGGGTAATGAAGTACTTAGCCAAGACATCGCGAATAAAAGGCATTTAGATCAAAACAAGGTTAGTGCCCCATGATCTTTTTACATTTATATGAGCATATACTGTCGCTTAGTACAGCCGTAGCTGGTTTTAAGTCTACCATGTATGGTTACGTTTTAATGGCTTATACCCCAAATGTCAATGCAGAAATTGCATTGAATTTTTAGTTCCGGCACCAGCTGTGGGTGGGACTGTGATGCTCTATAGCCTAGATATCACAACATTGTCATTTGCGTCATTAATCGCAAACGATAATTTATTAAAACGTCTCACTACCCAACTACCTACAGTAGCTTAATTTGTGGAGGACGAAGAGAAAGCACCCATTTGGCAAATGAGCCAGTAGTGAGAAATAAATAATAACTTTTAAGTAGGGTCCAGTGCCTTTTCGATACTTTTAAAATGGTACTGGCGCCTCAACGTGCTTGAACCGATACTTTAAAAAAAACAAGAACTACAAAAAAAAACTATGGATAACATTAAAGAACATTACAAATATTTAAAATAAATCCATAGCTTTCACCTTGGATGCTCTCACACTGAAAATAATGACTTTGTGGTGTGGTAAAATCTATTACATTAATTAATGTAATTTATACATTGTAAAATCAAGATTAAGTTGGAACTATAATATCTTAAGTAAAAATTACACTATTTATTCATGTAATAACATAACTGAGAAGAAAGAGTAAATTGTATTATATATTTACAAGTACTATTTAATGTTTTATGGTCACAGCACATTCACCTAAAAATACTAAGTAAATGTTAATCTGAAAAGCTAAGTGCGTTTGAATCCGCGCGCTTTTTTTTTTTTTTTTTTTTTTTTTTAAACAAGATCCTTCTGGCAGTGGCAGAGACGGTTGGTTTGGTTTGGGCGGTCACTTTTGGCTGACTTATCTTCGGTAAGTTTTGACTTTTCTACTTTAGATTTGTGATAACAACTATGTGTTCATTTTCATGGTTTGATTATTGCATAGACGTTACGGTTCAAAATTATCTGAACGTAAGTTTTAATCACGCCATTATCCACTTCTATAAAGTTGAGACTAATGGTTAGTCAAAACTAAATTAGCCGCGTTCTTGTAGAAAAAGTCACCAAGTCTGGTTAACTTCAGAGTAATTTAATGTTAGCTGGCCGTGATTAAATTCAAACTGTCATGCGTTATGTAAGGAAATCGATGTAACGTAACATTAACGTGCTGACTGCCTGTGTGTGTCCTATCTAATGTTAGGCTTATTTAAAAGTGTTTAACGTTAACGTTAGTCATTTTAAATCCACTGAAAATTTCGCAGCAAGTAACGTTAGCTTTTCAAAGTCTGCATCAAAGAAGGAACGTTTGGAAAAATGCAGTAACGTTACCATGGCAGGTGAACTTCGCTACTAATTACGTTAAACATTGATGTGTAGCAGCAAGTGCTTGTATGAATTCAGTCATTTTATTTTAATAAGCTAGCGGTATAAAGGTACGGTCATCAAATCCTAACGTTAGACCACAGCCTTTCACGGCTTAAGAGAGGGAGGTTAGCATCAGTAGCTTCATCCATGTGAATCTCCGTCTAGGAGATGAAGCAAGAACCGTTATCTTTGAACGCAATGGGCGGCAAGCGTCTACGCCTCGTTGCCATGCCAATTCATTTTCAGGCACAAACTCGTAACAAGTTAATTGCTGTATTAAAAGCAATTAAAACAAAATGTAAATGAGATCTCAATGACACAATTAGTTTCTCTCAACAGGTAAAAGAACAGTACAGGAGTGCGTGCGATATCTATCTGGTCTGACACGGCAACATTCAAATATTTGTAATAATACTATAATATTGCTGTTCTTATTTCTCAAACTCACACACCAAGGAATCTTTTCAAAAAATGTCTAACAAATATATAAAAATGTGACAAATAGATAAGTAAATGCATGTTTTTGACAGGTCATAAAACTGTAATGGATCGGAATATATATATATATAAAATTTTATTTTTAAAAACTTAAATTTAACTTGTTAAAATCTGCAGAATACTGCACACAAGACAAACTGCATGCAGGTATATATGCAGAACAGCTCCTCCTGCTTGTAATTCACACAGTATTGACACATTATCAATCTGTTCACAGTACCAAAGCAGACGTGAAACTGTCATCCGCAGCCTTATCCTGTACCTCAGTGAGAAAGAAGAAGAGCTTTTTGAAGATTGCCTGGTAAAGCATGATTTTTTTTTTTTATCATAAAAATCATTTTTAAGCGCAAGTGAAAAAGTAAGACACAAACATGAAGATTTTCCACTCAGCAATTGTCCAAATTATGTGCAGTCACAACTTAAACGTAGTCTGGATATTAAAAAGGGTTTCCTGGCACTGTAAAGGTACAGAGCCACACAATGTATGGTTTCGCACAACATTCATTTTATGGGTACAATCTGTGAATTGCATCTGTCTTGCGCAATTTTCTACTAACTTTTTTACTTATGTTGACTCAAGGTAAAACACATTATACTGAATTTAACAATGTGAGTTATGTTAAGTAATTTTTAGCGAGCATGTTCGTTCTGCATTGATAATTAATCTCTTTTGTATTTGTGTCTCAATAGAATTGTGTTCTTTCTTTTTTATAAACTGTATGCAGGAGGACACTTGTAGTGATGCCGCTGAACACACCCTTAAGATACTGGTCATCCATGGTGCTGATCAAGATGATCCAGTCGATGTGTCCATCATGCGGCAGTACTGCTAAAGCTTGCACACTGCTGATGGGGCTTATTTATGCCCTCAACCTGGCATACCCCCCAACACTGTGCTACACCTTTGAGGTGTTCCAGAAACATTTCCTGGACCTGGATGGTGTTAAGATGTCCCCAAAATTGCAATCTTTATAGTTGAAGTTGCTCTCTTAAATGCTATCAACATGGTACATGCTGTACAATCGAAGCTGTTGGTAGACTCCAAGTTACATCTCCAGTTCAAATATTTTTTACAAAATCTTGACTAATTTTTACTTCTTGAAATGTTTTAATGTGTTAAGGTTTTAAGAGCATAAGGAGCACTTAGTATCGGTTTGAATGTTGTTATTGCATTAAAGGGTTAGTTCACCCAAAAATCAAAATTAGGTCATTAATAACTTACCCTCATGATGTTCCAAACCTGTAAGACCTCCATTTATCTTCAGAACACAGTTTAAAATATTTTAGATTTAGTCCGCTCTCAGACTAGGACTTTATTCATCATTGTCTTCTCTTCCGTGTCTGTTTTGAGAGAGTTCAAAACAAAGCAGTTTGTGATATCCGGTTCGCGAACGAATCAATTCGATGTAACTGGATCTTTTTGAACCAGTTCACCAAATCGAACTGAATCGTTTGAAATGGTTCACATCTCCAATACACATTAATCCAAATGAAATCAAATGACTTAAACTGTTAACTGATGAGTCAGTCTTCTGTTCGTTATCTAGCTTGGCTTGGTGTTCATCTTCAGTTCTCTCTTCACAGCAGTTCAGTCAGTGTACTGTTTGAGTCAATGAATTACTCCGGGATATTGGTTTGTTTTAACTCAGAGGGAGTGTCAGCCACATTAAAAAAGTGAACAGCTTAAGTCATTTGTGGATTAATGCATTTTGGAGACGCGAACCGTTTAAAACGATTCAGTTCGATTTGGTGAACTGGTTCAAAAAGATCCAGTTACATCGAATGATTCGTTCGCGAACCGGATATCACAAACTGCTTTGTTTTGAACTCTCTCACACAACAGACACGGAAGAGAAGACAATGCTAAATAAAGTGGTAGTTTTTGCTATTTTTGGACCAAAATGTATTTTCGATGCTTCAAAATATTCTAACTGACCCTCTGATGTCACATGGACTACTTTGATGATGTTTTTCTTACCTTTCTGGACATGGACAGTAGACCGTACACACAGCTTCAATGGAGGGACCGAGAGCTCTCGGACTAGATCTAAAATATCTTAAACTGTGTTCCCATAATAAACGGTTTGGACTTGTTTGGAATGACATGAGGGTGAGTTATTAATTACATAAATTTAGATTTTTGTGTGAACTATCCCTTCACCTATTTGAGAAAATATAATCCCAGATATGTGTTGGATGGAGTAAAATGGATTTTCCTTTTCTTTAGGGGAAATTGTTGGTTAATTCTTATTGTAAATGATCCGAGAGGTTACTGAATGTACCTTAAATACTTATCAGTTGATGTGAATATGTGAATGTTGACATAATAAACTGTTAAACTTTATTGAATTTATTTGTGATTTGTGAGAAAAGTATTTGATGCAGAGAAAATAACTACATTTATTTGGTAACACTGAAACAAATTATGTAACAGTTACATAATAATAGTGAGTAATAAAAATTCATTAAACTAAGTAATTCAAAATGTTAAATGGACAGTCTAAAATCTACTTAATTAATTCATAACAGTAAATATAACAGATTTATAAAATTTACTTGATATTTTCACATTTTAAAATTAAATTTACTTAATTACTTTTAATAAATAGAACCTGCTAAGTTAAATATAATTAAGTAACATTTACTTAATGTCTTCACAAATGTTACATTTAGAGTTAAGTAAATTTCACTTGATACTGGCAAGTAAGTTGTACTTGATATTACAGCAGTAAAATTTACTAAGAAAAATTGAGTGCAAATTGTTACAATGATTTTATCAAGTAAATCCTACAAGTTGTTTTTATCAGTGCATTTCCCAAGTTGTGCTTCCCTTAATCTAAGGCTAATAAATGTATTTCACAATCTGGGTCATTATTTAATACAAAAGTACACATAATGTTTCTACTGTATCTCTTTCACTCACTCTGATATTTAGTTAAGATGAGTGCTGTCTGTCACTGTCTTAAATCAGTTCTGTGAATGACTGTATGCTCATTCTTTATAAAGTAGCAACAATCTCGTTTTTAAAATACAGTACTGTGCAAAAGTCTTATGGAAAAGAAAGAATAGTGTTTTCACCCCAAAAAAGGGTTTTAAGCCAGTTATTTATATCTTTTGCTGCAATGTGTCAGTAGGACAGTAGTTTGCCATTA